>NC_054477.1:124855235-125133815 GCF_017639515.1 Carcharodon carcharias
ACCGACATAGACCGACCGACATAGACCGACCGACAGACATAGACCGAATGACGTAGACCGACCGAAATAGACCGATCGACCGACATAGACAGACCGACCGTCCAACATAGACCGAACGACCGACATAGACTGACCAACATACACCGACCGACATAGCCCAAGCGACATAGACCGACCGACATAGACCGAACGACATAGACTGACCGACATAGACCGCCCGACATAGACAGACCAACAGAGACCGACCGACATTGACCAACCGAAAGAGACCAAAGGACATAGACCGACCGATCGACAAAGACTGACCGACCGACATAGACCGACCGACATAGACCGACCACACGACATAGACCGACTGACATAGACCGACCGACAAAGAACGTCCGACCGACACCGACCGACCGAATGACCTAGACTGACCGACATACCGACATAGACTGACCGACATATACCGACCGACCGACATAGACCGACCAACAGACATAGACCGACCGACATAGACCGACCGACATAGACCGAACGACATAGACCGAACGACATAGACCGAACGACCGACATAGACTGACCAACATAGACCAATCGATATAGACCGAACGACCGACATAGACCGTCCGACAAACATTGACCGAACGACATAGATCAACCGAACGACATAGACCAACCGACCGACATAGACCGACCGACATAGACCGACCGACATATACCGACCGACATAGACCGACCGACATAGACCATCCGACATAGAGCAACCGACATACAGCGACCGACATAGACCGACCGATCGACCGACAAAGACCGACCGACCGACATAGACCGACCGACAGAGACCGTCCGACTTAGACCGAACGACCGACAAAGACTGACGGACCGAAATAGACCGACCGACAGACATAGACCGACCGATCGACAAAGAACGACCGACCGACATAGACTGACTGATCGACAAAGACCGACCGACATAGACCAACCGACATAGACCGACCGAAAGACATAGACCGACAGACATAGACCGACCGACATAGACCGACCGACATAGACCGAGCGACATAGACCGAACGACCGACATAGACTGACCAACATAGACCAATCGATATAGACCGAATGACCGACATAGACCGTCCGACAAACATTGACCGAACGACATAGATCAACCGAACGACATAGACCAACCGACCGACATAGACCGACCGACATAGACCGACCGACATATACCGACCGACATAGGCCGACCGACATAAACCGTACGACTTGGTCCGAATGACATAGACCGAACGACCGACAATGACTGTCCAACATAGACCAATCGATATAGACCGATCGACCGACATAGACCGTCCGACCGACCGACGTAGACTGAACCAAGTAGACCGACCGATATAGACCGACCGACAGACATAGACCGAACGACATAGAGCGACCGACATAGATCGACTGACATAGACCGACCAACATAAACCGACCGACATAGACCGACCGACATAGACCGACCGACATAGACCGACCGACATAGACCGACCGACATAGACCGAACGACCAACATTGACCAACCGACCTAGACCGACCGACATAGACCGAACGACCGACATAGACTGACCGAAATAGAAGGAACGACCGGCGTAGACCAACCGACATAGACCGGACGACGTAGACCGAACGACATAGTCCGAACGACATAGACTGCCTGACATGGACCGACCGACATAGACAGACCAACTGACCAAGACTGACCGACCAACAATTGCGACCGACATAGACCAACCGACATTGACTGACCGACCGACATAGACCAACCGACCGATATAGACCGACCGACATAGACTGACCGAGATAGACTGAACGACTGACATAGACCGAACGACATAGACCGACCAGCCGACACAGACCAACCGACATAGACCGAACGACAGAGACCGACTGACCGATATAGACCGATCGACATAGACCGACCGACATATACCGACCGAACGATATAGACCGACCAACATAGACCGAACGACATAGACTGACCGCCATAGACCGACCGACCGACATAGACCGACCGACCGACACAGACCGAATGACATCGACCGAACGACATAGACCGACCGACCGAACGACATAGACCGAACGACCGACATAAATCGACCGACATAGACCGACTGACTTAGACCGAACGACATAGACTGACCGACTGACATCGACCGACCGACATAGACCGAACGACATAAACCGAATGACACAGACCGACCGACCGACATAGACCGACCGAACGACATAGACCGACCAACAGACATAGACTGACCGACATAGACAGGAGTAGAACATAGACTGTCCGACCGACATAGACCGACAACCCGACATAGACCGACCAACCGACATAGATCGACCGACAAAGACCGACCGACATAGACCGCCCAACATAGACCAAATGACATAGACTGACCGACGTAGACCGACATAGACCGAGCGACATAGACCGACAAACATAGACCGACAGACATAAACCGACCGACATAGACCAAACGACATAGACCGAATGACCGACATTGACTGACCAACATAGACCGATCGATATAGACCGAACGACCGACATAGACCGTCCGACCGACCGACATAGACCGACCGACATAGAGTGAACGAGATAGACCGTCTGACCGACATCGACCGACCGACAAACATTGACCGACCGACATAGACCAACCGAACGACATAGACCAACCGACCGACCGACATAGACCGACCGACATATACCGACCGACATAGAGTGACCGACCGACCGACATAGACCGACCGACCGACATAGACCGACCGACCGACATAGACCGACTGACCGACATAGACCGACCGAGATAGAGCGTCCGACCGACTTAGACCGAACAACCGACATAGACCGAATGACCAACAAAGACTTACCGACCGACATAGACCAGCTGACATAGACCGACAGACATGGACCAACTGACATAGACCGCCCGACATAGACAGACCGACAGACATAGACCGAACGACATAGACCGACCGACATAGACTGAACGACATAGACCGAACGACATAGACCGACCGACATAGACCGAGCGACCGACATAGACCGGAGGACCGAAATAGACCGACCGTCATAGAACGACCGACATAGACCGACCGACATAGACTGAACGACCGACATAGACCGACCGACATAGAACGACCGACATAGACCGACCGACATAGACCGACCGACATAGACCAAACAACATAGACCGACCGTCATAGACCGACCGAACGACATATACCGAACTACATAGACTGACCGACAGAGACCGAACGACATAGACCGAACGACATAGACCGACCGACCGACATAGACCCAACGACCGACATAGACCCAACGAACGACATAGACCTACCGACATAGACCGACCAACATAGACCAAACGACTGACATAGACCTACCGACATAGAACGACTGACATAGACCGACCGACATAGACCGACCGACATATACCGACCGACATAGAGTGACCGACCGACCGACATAGACCGACCGACCGACATAGACCGACCGACCGACATAGACCGACTGACCGACATAGACCGACCGAGATAGAGCGTCCGACCGACTTAGACCGAACAACCGACATAGACCGAATGACCAACAAAGACTTACCGACTGACATAGACCAGCTGACATAGACCGACAGACATGGACCAACTGACATAGACCGCCCGACATAGACAGACCGACAGACATAGACCGAACGACATAGACCGACCGACATAGACTGAACGACATAGACCGAACGACATAGACCGACCGACATAGACCGAGCGACCGACATAGACCGGAGGACCGAAATAGACCGACCGTCATAGAACGACCGACATAGACCGACCGACATAGACTGAACGACCGACATAGACCGACCGACATAGAACGACCGACATAGACCGACCGACATAGACCGACCGACATAGACCAAACAACATAGACCGACCGTCATAGACCGACCGAACGACATATACCGAACTACATAGACTGACCGACAGAGACCGAACGACATAGACCGAACGACATAGACCGACCGACCGACATAGACCCAACGACCGACATAGACCCAACGAACGACATAGACCTACCGACATAGACCGACCAACATAGACCAAACGACTGACATAGACCTACCGACATAGAACGACTGACATAGACCGACCGACATAGACTGAACGACCGGCATAGACCGACCGACATAGACCAAACAACATAGACCGACTGCCATCAACCGACCGACCGACAAAGACTGACCGAACGACATAGACTGACCGACATTGACCGACCGATATAGACCGACCACCATAGACCGACCGACCGACATAGACCGAACTACATAACCAACCGACATAGACCGACCGACATAGACTGACCGACTGACATAGACCGACCGACATAGACCGAACGAACGACATAGACCGACCGACATAGATCGACCGACATAGACCGAACGACATACACCGACCGACATAGACTGAATGACATAGTCCGACCGACATAGACCGAACGAATGACATAGACCAACCGACCGACATGGACAAACCGACATAGACAGGACTACCAACATAGACTGTCCGACCACCAAAGACCGACCACCCGACATAGACCGACCAACCGACATAGATCGACCGACATAGACCGACCGAAATAGACCGAACGACATAGACCGACCGACATAGACTGAACGACATAGACCGAACGACATAGACCGACCGACACAGACCGAACTACATAGACCGACCGACATAGACCGAACGACATAGTCCGACCGACATAGACTAAACGACATAGACCGACCGTCATAGACCGACCGACATAGACCAAACGACATAGACCGACCGTCATAGACCGACCGAGCGACATAGACCTACAGACATAGAACGACCGACATAATCCGACCGACAGAGAACGAACGACATAGACTGAACGACATAGACCGACCGACCGACATAGACCGAACGACCGACATAAACCTACCTACAGAGACCGAATGACATAGACCGAACGACATAGACCGACCGACCGACATAGACCCAACGACCGACATAGACCGAACGACCGACATAGACCAACCGACATAGAACGACCTACATAGGCCGACCGACATAGACTGAACGTCCGGCATAGACCGACCGACATAGACCAAACGACATAGACCAACCACCATAAACCGACCGACCGACATCGACCGACCGACCGACAAAGACTGACTGACCGAAATAGACCGACCGACATAGACCGAACGACAGAGACCGACCGTCATAGAATGACTGACTGACATAGACCGACCGACATAGACCGACCGACATAGACCGATCGACCGACATAGACCGCCTGATATAGACTGACCGACATAAACCGACCGACGTAGACCGGACGCCGTAGACCGACCGACATAGACCGACCGACATAGACAGATCGACCGACATAGACCGACTGACATAGACCGACCAACCAACATAGATCGACCGACATAGACCGACTGACATAGACCGACCGACATAGACCGACCGACATAGACCGATCGACCGACATAGACCGCCTGATATAGACTGACTGACATAAACCAACCGACGTAGACCGGACGCCGTAGACCGACCGACATAGACCGACCGACACACATAGACCGAGCGACGTAGACCGACCAACATAGACCGATCGACCGACATAGACCGACTGACATAGACCGACCAACCAACACAGATCGACCCACATAGACCGACTGACATAGACTGACCGACAAAGACCGTCCGACCGACACCGACCGACCGAATGACCTAGACTGACCGACATACCGACATAGACCGACCGACAAACATTGACCGACCGACATAGACCAACCGAACGACATAGACCGACCAACCGACGTAAGCCGACTGACCAACATAGACCAACCGACCGACATAGACCGAGCGACATAGACCGAGCGACATATTGCGACCGACATAGTCCGCCTGACATAGACAACCGACATAAACCGACCGACGTAGACCCAACGGAGTAGACCGACCGAAATAGACCGACCGACATAGACCGACTGACATAGACCGACCAACATAAACCAACCGAGTATATTGAGCGACATCGACCGACCGACATAGACCAATCGACAGTCATAGACCGAACGTCATAGACCGACCGACATAGACCAAACGACATACAATGAACGACATAGACAGACCGACCGAACAAGACCGACCAACCGGCATAGACGGAGCGACCGACATAGACTGACCGACATAAACCGACCGACATAGACCGAGCGACATAGACCGACCGACATAGACCAACCGACCGACATAGACGGACCGACATAGACCGAACGACATAGACCGACCGACATAGACTGACCAAAATAGACCGAACGACGTAGACCGACCCACTGACATAGACCGACCGACATAGACCGACCGACATGGAAAGAACGACTGACATAGACCGAACGACATAGACCGACCGACATAGACCGAACGACATAGACCGCCTGACATGGTCCGACCGACATAGACTGACCGACCGACCAAGACTGACCGACCGACAATTGCGACCAACATAGAACGACCGACATAATCCGACCGACAGAGAACGAACGACATAGACTGAACGACATAGACCGACCGACCGACATAGACCGAACGACCGACATAAACCTACCTACAGAGACCGAACGACATAGACCGAACGACATAGACCGACCGACCGACATAGACCCAACGACCGACATAGACCGAACGACCGACATAGACCAACCGACATAGAACGACCTACATAGGCCGACCGACATAGACTGAACGTCCGGCATAGACCGACCGACATAGACCAAACGACATAGACCAACCACCATAAACCGACCGACCGACATCGACCGACCGACTGACAAAGACTGACTGACCGAAATAGACCGACCGACATAGACCGAACGACAGAGACCGACCGACATAGAATGACTGACTGACATAGACCGACCGACATAGACCGACCGACATAGACCGATCGACCGACATAGACCGCCTGATATAGACTGACCGACATAAACCGACCGACGTAGACCGGACGCCGTAGACCGACCGACATAGACCGACCGACATAGACAGATCGACCGACATAGACCGACTGACATAGACCGACCAACCAACATAGATCGACCGACATAGACCGACTGACATAGACCGACCGACATAGACCGACCGACATAGACCGATCGACCGACATAGACCGCCTGATATAGACTGACCGACATAAACCAACCGACGTAGACCGGACGCCGTAGACCGACCGACATAGACCGACCGACACACATAGACCGAGCGACGTAGACCGACCAACATAGACCGATCGACCGACATAGACCGACTGACATAGACCGACCAACCAACACAGATCGACCCACATAGACCGACTGACATAGACCGACCGACAAAGACCGTCCGACCGACACCGACCGACCGAATGACCTAGACTGACCGACATACCGACATAGACCGACCGACAAACATTGACCGACCGACATAGACCAACCGAACGACATAGACCGACCAACCGACGTAAGCCGACTGACCAACATAGACCAACCGACCGACATAGACCGAGCGACATAGACCGAGCGACATATTGCGACCGACATAATCCGCCTGACATAGACAACCGACATAAACCGACCGACGTAGACCCAACGGAGTAGACCGACCGAAATAGACCGACCGACATAGACCGACTGACATAGACCGACCAACATAAACCAACCGAGTATATTGAGCGACATCGACCGACCGACATAGACCAATCGACAGTCATAGACCGAACGTCATAGACCGACCGACATAGACCAAACGACATACAATGAACGACATAGACAGACCGACCGAACAAGACCGACCAACCGGCATAGACGGAGCGACCGACATAGACTGACCGACATAAACCGACCGACATAGACCGAGCGACATAGACCGACCGACATAGACCAACCGACCGACATAGACGGACCGACATAGACCGAACGACATAGACCGACCGACATAGACTGACCAAAATAGACCGAACGACGTAGACCGACCCACTGACATAGACCGACCGACATAGACCGACCGACATGGAAAGAACGACTGACATAGACCGAACGACATAGACCGACCGACATAGACCGAACGACATAGACCGCCTGACATGGTCCGACCGACATAGACTGACCGACCGACCAAGACTGACCGACCGACAATTGCGACCAACATAGACCGACCGACATAGACCGACAGACATATACCTACCGACATATACCGACCGACCGATATAGACCGACCGATCGACATAGACTGACCGACCAACATAGACCGACTGACATAGACCGAACGACAGAGACCGACCGACATAGACTGACCGAGATAGAATGACAGACCGACATAGACCGACCGACCGACATAGACCGAACGACAGAGACCGACCGACATATACCGACCGACATAGACCAACCGACCGATATAGACCGACCGATCGACATAGACCGACTGACCGACATAGACCGACCGACATAGACCGACCAACATAGACCTACCGACCGACATAGACCGAACGACAGAGACCGACCAACCGAGATAGACCGACCGAAATAGACCAACCGACGCAGACCGACCGAACGACATAAACCCACCGACCGACATAGACAGGACAACCAACATAGACCATCCGACCGACATAGACCGAACACCCGACATAGACTGACCAACCAACATAGATCAACTGACACAGACCGACTGACATATACCGACCGACATAGACCGACCGACATAGACCGAACGACAAAAACCAACCGACATTGACCGACCGACATAGACCGAACGACCGACATATACCGACCGACATAGACCTACCGACATAGAACGACCGACATAGACCGACCGACATAGACCGACCGACATAGACCGACCGACATAGACCAACCGATCGACATAGACCGACCGAACGACATAAACCGACCGACCGACATAGACAGGACAACCAACATAGACTGTCCGACCGACATAGACAGTCCAACCAACATAGATCGACCGACATAGACCGACTAACATAGACCGACCGACATAGACCGACCGACAAAGAACGTCCGACCTACACCGTCCGACCGAATGACCTAGACTGACCGACATACCGACATAGACCGACCGACAAACATTGACCGACCGACATAGACCAACCGAACGACATAGACCGACCAACCGACATAAGCCGACTGACCGACAGAGACCGACCGACATAGACCGACCGACATAGACCGAACGACGTAGACCGACCCACCGACATAGACCGACCGACATAGACCGACCGATATGGAAAGAACGACCGACATAGCCCGAACGACATAGACCGACCAACATAGAGCGAACGAGATAGACCGTCCGACCGACGTAGACCGACCGACCGACATAGACTGATCGACAAACATTGACCGACCGACATACACCGACCGACCGACATAGACCGAATGACATAGACCGACCGACCGACATAGACCAACCGACAAACATTGACCGACCGACATAGACCAACCGAACGACATAGACCAAACGACCGACATAGACCGACCGACGTAGACCGACCGAACGACATAGACCGAATTACCGACATAGACCGAACAACCGACATAGACCGACCGACAGAGACCGTCCGACTTAGACCGAACGACCGACAAAGACTGACCGACCGAAATAGACCGACCGACCGACATAGACCAACCGACCGGAATAGACCGACCGACCAAAATAGACCGACCAACCGACATAGCCCGACCGACGTAGACCGCCCGACATAGACCGAACGACCGACATATATCGAACGACATAGACCGACCGACATAGACTGACCGACATAGACCGCCTGACATAGACCGAACGACATAGACCGCCCGACATGGACCGAACGACATAGACCGACCGACTGACATAGACTGATCAACATAGACCGATCGATATAGACCGAATGACCGACATAGACCATCCGACTGACCGACATAGACCGACCGACATAGAGCGAACGAGATAGACTGTCCGACCAACATAGACCGACCGACCGACATAGACCGACCGACCAACATAGACCAACTTAACGACATAGACAGACCGACCGCCAGAGACCGACTGATCGACATAGACTGACCGACATATACAGAATGACATAGACCGATCGACAAACATTGACCGACCGACATAGACCAACTGAACGACATAGACCAACCAACCGACATAGACCGACTGAACGACATAGACCAACCAACCGATATAGACAGGACAACCAACATAGACCGTCTGATCGACATAGACTGACCACACGATATAGACCGACCACGGACATAGATCGACCGACATAGACCGACCGACAAACATTGACCGACCGACATAGACCAACTGAACGACAAAGACCAACCAACCGACATGGACCGACTGAACGACATAGACCAACCGACCGATATAGACAGGACAACCAACATAGACCGTCTGACCGACATAGACTGACCACACGATATAGACCGACCAACGGACATAGATCGACCGACATAGACCGACCGATAAAGACCGACCGACGTAGACCGAACGACATAGACAGACCGACTGATATAGACCGACCGACATAGACTGACCAACATAGACCGAACGACCGACATAGACCGACCGACTTAGACCGACCGACATAGAATGACCGACATAGAACGACAGACATAGACCGACTGACATAGACCGAACGACCGACATAGACCGACCGACATAGACCAAACGACATAGACCGACCGCCACAGACCGACCGACCGACATAGACCGACCGACAGAAACCGTCCGACATAGACCGAATGACCAACAATGACTGACCGACCGACATAGACCGGCTGACATAGACCAACCGACATAGACCACCCGACATAGACCGAATGACCGACTTAGACTGACCAACATAGACCGATCGATATAGACCGAACGACCGACATAGACTGTCCGACCAACCGACATAGACCGACTGACATAGACCGAACGAGATAGACCGTCCGACTGACATAGACCGACCGACCGACATAGACCGACCGACAAACATTGACCGACCGACATAGACCAACCGAACGACATAGACCAAACGACCGACATAGACCGACCGACATAGACCGACCGACATAGACCAACCGACATAGACCGACCGAAAGACATAGACCGAATTACCGACATAGACCGAACAACCGACAAAGAATGACCGACCGAATTAGACCGACCGACCGACATAGACCGACCGACCGATATAGACCGACCGACATAGACTGACCGAGATAGACTGAACGACCGACATAGACCGAAGGACATAGACCGAATGACATAGACCGACCGACATAGACCGAATGACAGAGACCGAACGACCAATATAGACTGAACGACATAGACCGACCGAACGATATAGACCGACCAACATAGACCGAACGACATAGACTGACCGACCAACACAGACCGACCGACATGGACCGAACGACATAGACCTAACGATATAAACCGACCGACCAACATAGACCGAACGACATAGACCGACTGACCGACATAGACCGACCGACCGACATAGACCGACCGACATAGACCGACCACACGACATAGACCGACCGACCGACCGATATAGACAGGACAACCAACATAGACCATCTGACCGACATAGACCGACCACACGACATAGATCGACCAACCGACATAGATCGACCGACATAGACTGACCGACATAGACCGACCGACATAGACCGAACGACATAGACAGACCGACTGACATAGACCAACCGATATAGACTGACCGACATAGACCCAACGACCGACATAGACCGACCGACATAGACCGACCGACATAGAACGACCGACATAGAACAACCGACATAGACCAAACGACATAGACCGACCGCCATTGACCGACCGACCGACAGAGACCGTCCGACATAGACCGAATGACCAACAAAGACTGACCGACCGACATAGACCAACTGACATTGACCAACCGACCGACATAGACCGACCAATATAGACCGACCGACATAGACCGAGCGACAGAGACTGACCGACACAGACCGACCAAGGTAGAGTGTCCGACCGACATAGACCGACTGACCGACATAGACCGACCGACCGATATAGATCGACCGACATAGACCCACCGACCGACATAGACCGACCGACAGAGACCGTCCGACATAGACCGAACGACCAACAAAGACTGACCGACCGACATAGACCGGCCGACATAGACCGACCGACATAGACCGGCCGACATAGACCGACCGACAGAGACCGACCGACATAGACCGACCGAAATAGACAGACCGACCGACACAGACTGACTGACCGACAAAGACTGACCAACCGACATAGATCGACCAAACGAAATAGACCGACCGACATAAACCGATCAAAATAGACCGGCCGACATAGACCGAATGAGGGACATAGACCGACTGACATAGACCGTCCGACATAGACCGACCGACATAGACCGACCGAACGACATAGACCGAACGACCGACAAAGACCGACCAACCGACATAGACCGACCGACAGAGACCGTCCGACATAGACCGACCGACATAGACCGAACGACATAGACCGACCGACATAGACCGACCGACCGATATAGATCGACTGACATAGACCCACCGACCGACATAGACCGACCGACAGAGACCATCTGACATAGACCGAACGACCAACAAAGACTGACCGACCGACATAGACCGTCCGACATAGACCGACCGACATAGACCGGCCGACATAGACCGGCCGACATAGACCGGCCGACATAGACCGACCGACAGAGACCGACCGACATAGACCGACCAAAATAGACAGACCGACCGACATAGACTGACTGACCGACAAAGACTGACCAACCGACATAGATCGACCAAACGAAATAGACCGACCGACATAAACCGATCAAAATAGACCGGCCGACATAGACCGAACGAGGGACATAGACCGACTGACATAGACCGTCCGACATAGACCGACCGACATAGACCGAACGACCAACAAAGACTGACCGACCGACATAGACCGCCCGACATAGACCGAACGACATAGACCGCCCAACATAGACCGATATAGACCGACCGACCGACATAGACCGACCGACATGGACCGAACGACATAGACCGAACGACCGACATAGACTGACCAACATAGACCGATCGATATAGACTGAATGACCGACATAGACCGTCCGACATAGACCGACCAACATAGAGCGAACGAGATAGACCCTCCGACCGACATAGACCGACCGACCGACATAGACCGACCGACAAACATTGACCGACCGACATAGACCAACTTAACGACATAGACCGACCGACATAGACCGAACGACATAGACCGACCGACATAGACCGACCGACCGACATAGACTGACCGACAAACATTGACCGACCGACATAGACCAACTGAACGACATAGACCAACCGACCGATATAGACAGGACAACCAACATAGACCGTCTGACTGACATAGACCGACCAACCGACGTAGATTGACCGACATAGACCGACCGACCTAGACCGACCGACGTTACCGAATGACATAGACAGATCGACTGACATGGACCGACCGACATAGACTGACCGACATAGACCGAACGACCGACATAGCCAGAACGACATAGACTGACATAGACCGACCGACCGACATAGACTGAACGACATAGACCGACAGTCATAGACCGACCGACATAGACCGACCGACATAGACCGAATGACATAGACCGAACGACCGACATAGACTGACCAACATAGACCGATCGATAAAGACCGAACGACCGACATAGACTGTCCGACGGACCGACATAGACCGACCGACATAGAGCGAACGAGATAGACCATCCGACAGACATAGACCGACTGACAAACATTGACCGACTGACATAGACCAACTGAACAACATAGACTGAACGATATAAACCGAAAGACCAACATAGACCGAACGACATAGACCGAACGACATAGACCGGCCGACATAGACCGACCGACAGAGACCGACCGACATAGACCGACCGAAATAGACAGACCGACCGACACAGACTGACTGACCGACAAAGACTGACCAACCGACATAGATCGACCAAACGAAATAGACCGACCGACATAAACCGATCAAAATAGACCGGCCGACATAGACCGAATGAGGGACATAGACCGACTGACATAGACCGTCCGACATAGACCGACCGACATAGACCGACCGAACGACATAGACCGAACGACCGACAAAGACCGACCAACCGACATAGACCGACCGACAGAGACTGTCCGACATAGACCGACCGACATAGACCGAACGACATAGACCGACCGACATAGACCGACCGACCGATATAGATCGACCGACATAGACCCACCGACCGACATAGACCGACCGACAGAGACCATCCGACATAGACCGAACGACCAACAAAGACTGACCGACCGACATAGACCGTCCGACATAGACCGACCGACATAGACCGGCCGACATAGACCGACCGACAGAGACCGACCGACATAGACCGACCGAAATAGACAGACCGACCGACATAGACTGACTGACCGACAAAGACTGACCAACCGACATAGATCGACCAAACGAAATAGACCGACCGACATAAACCGATCAAAATAGACCGGCCGACATAGACCGAACGAGGGACATAGACCGACTGACATAGACCGTCCGACATAGACCGACCGACATAGACCGAACGACCAACAAAGACTGACCGACCGACATAGACCGCCCGACATAGACCGAACGACATAGACCGCCCAACATAGACCGATATAGACCGACCGACCGACATAGACCGACCGACATGGACCGAACGACATAGACCGAACGACCGACATAGACTGACCAACATAGACCGATCGATATAGACTGAATGACCGACATAGACCGTCCGACATAGACCGACCAACATAGAGCGAACGAGATAGACCCTCCGACCGACATAGACCGACCGACCGACATAGACCGACCGACAAACATTGACCGACCGACATAGACCAACTTAACGACATAGACCGACCGATCGACATAGACCGACCGACATAGACCGAACGACATAGACCGACCGACATAGACCGACCGACCGACATAGACTGACCGACAAACATTGACCGACCGACATAGACCAACTGAACGACATAGACCAACCGACCGATATAGACAGGACAACCAACATAGACCGTCTGACCGACATAGACCGACCAACCGACGTAGATCGACCGACATAGACCGACCGACCTAGACCGACCGACGTAGACCGAATGACATAGACAGATCGGCTGACATGGACCGACCGACATAGACTGACCGACATAGACCGAACGACCGACATAGCCAGAACGACATAGACTGACATAGACCGACCGACCGACATAGACTGAACGACATAGACCGACAGTCATAGACCGACCGACATAGACCGACCGACATAGACCGAATGACATAGACCGAACGACCGACATAGACTGACCAACATAGACCGATCGATAAAGACCGAACGACCGACATAGACTGTCCGACGGACCGACATAGACCGACCGACATAGAGCGAACGAGATAGACCATCCGACAGACATAGACCGACTGACAAACATTGACCGACTGACATAGACCAACTGAACAACATAGACTGAACGATATAAACCGAAAGACCAACATAGACCGAACGACATAGACCGAACGACATATACCGACCGACCGACATAGACTGACCACACGACATAGACCGACCAACCGACCGATATAGACAGGACAACCAACATAGACCGTCTGACCGACATAGACCGACCAACCGACATAGATCGACTGACATAGACCGACCGACATAGACCGAACGACATAGAACGACATAGACCGAACGACATAGACAGACCGACTGTCATAGACCAACCGACATAGACTGACCGACATAGACCCAACGACCGACATAGACCGACCGACATAAACCGACCGACATAGAACGACATAGACCAAACGACATAGACTGACCGCCATTGACCGACCGACCGACAGAGACCATCCGACAAAGACCGACCGACCGAAATAGACCGACCAACCGACATAGACCGACCGACATAGACCGACTGACATAGACCGCCCAACATAGACCGAGCGACCGACATAGACCGAACGACATAGGCCGACCGACATAGACCGACCGACATAGACCGCCCGACATGGACCGATATAGACCGACCGACCGACATAGACCGAACGACATAGACCGACAGACATAGACTGATCGACGTAGACCGAATGACCTGGACCGAACGACATAGACCAAACGACCGACATACACTGACCAACATAGACCGATCGATATAGACCGACCGACATAGAACGACCGACATAGAACGACCGACATAGACCAAACGACATAGAACGACCGCCATTGACCGACCAACCGACAGAGACCGTCCGACTAGACCGACCGACCGAAATAGACCGACCAACCGACATAGACCGACCGACATAGACCGCCCGACATAGACCGAACGACCGACATAGACCGACCGACATAGACCGACCGACATAGACCGCCCGACATAGACCAAACGAAATAGACCGACTGCCATTGACAGACCGACCGACAGAGACCGTCGGACATAGACCGAACGACCAACAAAGACTGACCGACTGACATAGACCAGCCGACATAGACCGACCGACATAGACCGACCGACATAGACCGACCAACCGATGTAGACTGACTGACCGACCGACAAAGACTGACTACCGACATAGATTGACCGAACGACATAGACCGACCGACATAGACCAACCGACATAGACCGACCGACATAGACCGACCAAACGGCATAGACCGAACGACCGACATAGACCGACCGACAGAGAACATCCGACTTAGACCGAATGACCGACAAAGACTGACTGACCGAAATAGACTTTTCGACAGACATAAGCTGACCGAGCGACATAGACCGACCAACCGACATAGACCGACCGAGCGACATAGACAGACCGACATAGACCAACCGACATAGCCCGACCGAACGACATAGACCAAATGACCGACATAGACCGAACAACCGACATAGACCGACCGACAGAGACCGTCCGACTTAGACCGAATGACCGACAACGACTGACCGACCGAAATAGACCGACCGACCGACATAGACCGACTGACCGACATAGACCGACCGACCGACATAGACCGACCAACCAACATAGCCCGAACAACATAGACCGACCGACATAGACCGCCCGACATAGACTGAACAACCGACATAGACCGAACGACATAGACCGACCAACATAGACTGACCGACAAACATTGACCGACCGACATAGACCAACTTAACGAAATAGACCGACCGATCGACATAGACCGACTGACATAGACCGAACGACATAGACCGACCGACTGACATAGACTGACCGACAAACATTGAGCGACCGACATAGACCAACTGAACGACATAGACCAACCGACCGATATAGACAGGACAACCAACATAGACCGTCTGACCGTAATAGACCGACCAACCGACATAGATCGACCGACATAGACCGACCGACCGACATAGACCGACTGACCGACATAGACCGACCGACCGACATAGACCGACCAACCGACATAGCCCGAACAACATAGACCGAGCGACATAGACCGCCCGACATAGACTGAACGACCGACATAGACCGAACACCCTACATAGACTGACCAACCAACATAGATCGACCGACATAGACCGACTGACATATACCGACCGACATAGACCGACCGACATAGACCGAACGACAAAAACCAACCGACATTGACCGACCGACATAGACCGAACAACCGACATATACCGACCGACATAGAACGACCGACATAGAGCGACCGACATAGACCGACCGACATAGACCGCCCGACATAGACCAAATGACATAGACCGACCGACATAGACCGACATAGACCGAGCGACATAGACCGACAGACATAGACCGACAGACATAAACCGACCGACATAGACCAAACGACATATACCAAACGACCGACATTGACTGACCGACCGACATAGACCGACCGAGATAGAGCATCCGACCGAATTAGACCGAACGACCGACATAAACCGAATGACCGACAAAGACTTACCGACCGACATAGACCGGCTGACATAGACCGACAGACATGGACCAACTGACATAGACCGCCTGACATAGACAGACCGACAGAGACCGACCGACATTGACCGACCGAAAGAGACCAAACGACATAGACCGACCGAACGACATAGACCGACCGACCGACATAGTCCGACCGACATAGACTGACCAACGTAGACCGACCGACATAGACCAAACGACATAGACCGACCAAACGACCTAGACTGACCAACGTACCGACATCGACCGACCGACATAGAATGACTGACCGACATAGACCGACCGACATAGACCGCCTGATATAGACTGACCGACATAAACCGACCGACGTAGACTGGACGCCGTAGACCGACCGACATAGACCGACCGACATAGACCGACCGACAGACATGGACCGAACGACGTAGACCGACCGAAATAGACCGATCGACCGACATTGACTGACCAACATAGATCAATCGATGTAGACCGAACGACCAACATAGACTGTCCGATCGACCGACATAGACCGACCAACATAGAGCGAACGAGATAGACCGTCCGACCGACATAGACCGACCACCCGACATAGACTGACCAACCGACATAGATCGACCGACATAGACCGACCGACATAGACCGCCCGACATAGACCGAACGACATAGACCGACCGACATAGACCGACACAGACCGACCGACATAGACCGAGCGACATAGACCGACAGACATAGACCGACAGACATAAACCGACCGACATAGACCGAACAACATAGACCGAACGACCGACATTGACTGACCAACATAGATCAATCGATGTAGACCGAACGACCAACATAGACTGTCCGATCGACCGACATAGACCGACCGACATAGAGCGAACGAGATAGACCGTCCGACCGACATAGACCGACCGACCGACATAGACCGACCGACAAACATTGACCGACCGACATAGACCAACCGAACGACATAGACCGACCGACCGACATAGGCCGACCGACATAGGCCGACCGACATAGACCGACTGACATATACCGACCGACATAGACCGAACGACATAGATTGACTGACCGACATAGACCGACCGACATAGACCGACCGACATAGACCGCCTGATATAGACTGACCGACATAAACCGACCGACGTAGACTGGACGCCGTAGACCGACCGACATAGACCGAACGACATAGACTGACTGACCGGCATAGACTGACCGACATAGAATGACCGACATAGACCGTCTGACATAGACCAACCGACATAAAACGACCGACATAGGCTGAACGAAGCAGACCGACCGACATAGACCGACCGACCGACATAGACCGAACGACATAGACCGACAGACATAGACCGACAGACATATACCGACCGACATAGACCGAATGACATACACTGACTGACCAGCATAGACTGACCGACATAGAACGACCACATAGACTGCCTGACATAGACCGACCGACATACACCGATCAACATAGACCGAACGAAGTAGACCGACCGATATAGACCGAATGACATAAACCGACCGACATAGACCGACTGACATAGACCGACCGACATAAACCGACCGACATTGACCGACCGACATAGACCGACCGACCGACATAGACCAACCGACATAGACCGACCGACATAGACCGTACGACCGACATAGACCGACCGACATAGACCGACCGACATAGACTGAACGTCCGGCATAGACCGACCGACATAGACCGACTGACATAGACTGACCAACATAAACCGACCGACATAGACCGAACGACCGACATAGACCGACCGACATAGACTGAACGTCCGGCATAGACCGACCGACATAGACCGACCGACATAGACCAAACGACATAGACCGAACGCCATAGACCGATCGACCGACATAGACCGACCGACCGACATAGACTGAATGACATAGACCGAACGACTTAGACCGACCGACCGAACGACATAGACTGAACGACCGACATAAATCGACCGACATAGACCCACTGACTTAGACCGAACGACATAGACTGACCGACTGACATTGACCGAACGACATAGACCGAATGACATAAACCGAACGACACAGACCGACCGACCGACATAGACCGACCAAACGACATAGACCGACCGAACGACATAGACCGACTGACAGACATAGACTGACCGACATAGACAGGAGCACAACATAGACTGTCCGACCGACATAGACCGACCACCCGACATAGACTGACCAACCGACATAGATCGACCGACATAGACCGACCGACATAGACCGCCCGACATAGACCGCCCGACATAGACCGAACGACATAGACCGACCGACATAGACCGACACAGACCGACCGACATAGACCGAGCGACATAGACCGACAGACATAAACCGACCGACATAGACCGACCGACATAGACCGAACGACATAGACCGAACGACCGACATTGACTGACCAACATAGATCAGTCGATGTAGACCGAATGACCAACATAGACTGTCCGATCGACCGACATAGACCGACCGACATAGAGCGAATGAGATAGACCGTCCGACCGACATAGACCGACCGACCGACATAGACCGACCGACAAACATTGACCGACCGACATAGACCAACCGAACGACATAGACCAACCGACCAACATAGGCCGACCGACATAGGCCGACCGACATAGACCGACTGACATATACCGAACGACATAGACTGAACGACATAGACTGACTGACCGGCATAGACTGACCGACATAGAACGACCGACATAGACCTAACGACAAAGACCGACCGACATAGACCGACCGACCAACATAGACCGAACGACATAGACTGACTGACCGACATAGACTGACCGACATAGAACGACCGACATAGACCGCCTGACATAGACCGACCGACATAAACCGACCGACGTAGACCGAACGAAGTAGACCGACCGATATAGACCGACCGACAGACATAGACCGAACGACATAGACCGACCGACATAGACCGACTGACATAGACCGACCGATATAAACCGACCGACATAGACCGAATGACCGACATAGACTGAACGTCCGGCATAGACCGACCGACATAGACCGACCGACATAGACCGATCGACCGACATAGACCGACCGACCGACATAGACCGAATGACATAGACCGAACGACATAGACCGACCGACCGAACGACATAGACTGAACGACCGACATAAATCGACCGACATAGACCCACTGACTTAGACCGAACGACATAGACTGACCGACTGACATCGACCGACCGACATAGACCGAACGACATAAACCGAACGACACAGACCGACAGACCGACATAGACCGACCAAACGACATAGACCGAACGACATAGACTGACTGACCGACAAAGACTGACTGACATAGAACGACCAACATAGACCGCCTGACATAGACCGACCGACATAAACCGACCGACGTAGACCGAACAAAGTAGACCGACCGATATAGACCGACCGACAGACATAGACCGAACGACATAGACCGACCGACATAGACCGACTGACATAGACCGACCGACATAAACCGACCGACATAGACCGAACGACCGACATAAATCGACCGACATAGACCAACCGATATAGACCGACCGACATAGACCGAACGACCGACATAGACCGACTGACATAGACCGACCGACATAGACTGAACGACCGGCATAGACCGACCGACATAGGCCAAACGACATAGACCGACCACCATAGACCGACCGACCGACATAGACCGAACGACCGACATAGATCGACCGACATAGACCGACCGACTTAGACCGAACGACATAGACTGACTGACTGAAATTGACCAACTGACATAGACCGAACGACATAAAACGAGTGACACAGACCGACCGACCGACATAGAATGACCGACATAGACCGACTGAACGACATAGACCGACCGACAGACATAGACCGACCGACATAGACAGGACTACAACATAGACTGTCTGACCGACATAGACCAACCCCACGACATAGACCGACCAACCGACATAGATCGACCGACATGGACCGACCGACATAGACCGGACGAAATAGACCGACCGACGTAGACCGAACGACATAGACCGACCGACATAGACCGAACGACATAGCCTGACCGACCGACATAGACCGACTGACCGACATAGACCGACCGACCGACATAGCCCGACCGACATAGACCGACCGATATAGACCGCCCGACATAGACCGAACGGCCAACATAGACCGAACGACATAGACCGACCGACATAGACCGACATAGACCGAACGACATAGACCGACATAGACCGACCGACCGACATAGACTGAATGACATAGAATGACAGACATAGACCGACCGACATAGACCGAATGACATAGTCCGAACGACCGACATAGACTGACCAATATAGACCGATCGATATAGACCGAACGACCGACATAGACCGTCCGACCGACCGACATAGACCGACTGACATAGAGCGAATGAGATAGAACGTCCGACCGACATCGACCGACCGTCCGACATAGACCGACCGACATAGACCGACCGACCGACATAGACCGAACGACCGCCATAGACCAACTGACATAGAACGAACGACTTAGACCGAACGACATAGTCCGAACGACATAGACCGCCTGACATGGATCGACTGACATAGACAGACCGACCGACCAAGACTGACCGACCGACAATTGCGACCGACATAGACCAACCGACATTGACTGACTGACCGACATAGACCAACTGACCGATATAGACCGACCAACATAGACTGACCGACATAGACTGAACGACCGACATAGACCGAAGGACATAGACCGAACAACATAAACCGACCGGCCGAAATAGACCAACCGACATAGACCGAACGACAGAGACCGAACGACCGATATAGACCGAACGACATACACCGACCGACATAGAAAGACCGAACGATATAGACCGACCAACCGACATTGGCCGACCGACATAGACCGACCGACCGTCATAGACCGACCGACCGACCGATATAGACAGGACAACCAACATAGACCATCTGACCGACATAGACCGACCACAGGACATAGCCCGACCAACATAGACCGAACGACATAGACAGACTGACTGACATAGACCAACCGAAATAGACTGACCGACATAGACCCAACGACCGACATAGACCGACCGACATAGACCGACCGACATAGAACGACCGACATAGAACGACCGACATAGAACGACCGACATAGACCAAACAACCTAGACCAACCGCCATTGACCGACCGACCGACAGAGACCGTCCGACATAGACCGAACGACCAACAAAGACTGACCGACCGACATAGACCGACCAACATTGACCAACTGACCTACATAGAGCGACCTATATAGACCGACCATCATAGACCGAGCGACAGAGACTGACCGACATATACAGACCGACTGACACAGACCGACCAAGGTAGAGCGTCCGACCGACATAGACCAAACGACCGACATAGACCGACCGACCGACATTGACCGACCGACCGACATACACTGACCGACCGACATAGACCGACCGACAGAGACCGTCCGACATAGACCGAACGACCAACAAAGACTGACCGACCGACGTAGACCGGCCGACATAGACCGACCGACAGAGACCGACCGACATAGACCGACCGAAATAGACCAACCAACTGACATAGACTGACCAACCGACATAGATCGACCAAACGAAATAGACTGACCGACATAGACCGACCAAAATATACCAGCCGACGTAGACCGAACGAGCGACATAGACTGAGCGACATAGACCGAACGACATAGACCGAGCGACATAGACCGAACGACATAGACCGACCGACATAGACCAACCGACATAGACCGATCGACATAGACCGACCGACATAGACCGACCGAGCGACATAGACCGAACGACCAACAAAGACCGACCGACCGACATAGACCGTCCGATTTAGACCGAACGACCGACAAAGACTCACTGACTGAAATAGACCGACCGACAGACATAGACCGACCGACCGACATAGACCGACCGACCGACATAGACCGAACGACATAGACCGACATAGACCGACCGACCGACATAGACTGAAAGACATAGACCGACAGACATAGACCGACCGACATAGACCGACCGACATAGAGCGGATGAGATAGACCGTCCGACCGACATAGACCGACCGACAAATATTGACCGACCGCCATAGACCAACCGAACGATATAGACCAACCGACCGACATAGGCCGACCGACCGACATAGGCCGACCGACATATACCGACCGACATAGACCGACCGACTGAGACCGAACGACATACACTGACTGACCGACATAGAACGACCGACATAGACCGCCTGACATAGATCGAACGACATACACCGACCGACGTAGACCGAACGAAGTTGACCGACCGATATAGACCGAACGACATAGACCGACCGACATAGACCGACTGACATAGACCGACCGACATAAACTGACCGACATAGACCGACCGACATAGACCGAGCGACCGACATAGACCAACCGACATAGAACGAACGACATAGACCGAACGACCGACATAGACCGACCGACATAGACCGATCGACATAGACTGAACGTCCGGCATAGACCGACGACCGACATAGACCGAATGACATAGACGAACGACATAGACCGACCGACCGAACGACATAGACCGAACGACCGACATAAATCGACCGACATAGACCGACTGACTTAGACCGAACGACATAGACTGACTGACCTACATAGACTGACCAACATAGAACGACCGACATAGACCTCCTGACATAGACCGACCAACATAAACCGACAGACATAGACCGGCTGACCGACATAGACCGACCGACCGACATAGACCAACCTACAGACATAGACCGACCGACATAGACCAACCGACATAGACCGACCGAACGACATAGACCGAATGACCGACATAGACCGGCCGACAGAGTCCGTCCGACTTAGACCAAACGACCGACAATGAATGACCGACCGAAATAGACCGACCAACTGACATAGCCCGACCGACATAGACCGCCCGATTTAGACCGAACGACCGACATAGACTGACCGACATAGACCGACCGACCGACATAGACTGAACGACATAGACCGACAGACATAGACCGACAGACATAGACCGACAGACATAGACCGACAGACATAGACCGAATGACGTAGACCGAGCGACCGACATAGACTGACCAACACAGACCGATCGATATAGTCTGAACGACCGACATAGACCGTCCGACCGAACGAAATAGACCGACCGACATAGACCGAACGACATAGACCGACCGACATAGACCGACCGACCGACATAGACTGAAAGACATAGACCGACAGACATAGACCGACCGACATAGACCGATTGACATAGACCGAATGACATAGACCGACCGACATAGACCGAACGACATAGACCAAACGACATAGACCGACCGACATAGACCGAACGACAATGACCGTTCGACCGACAAAGACCGACCGACGTAGACCGAATGACATAGACCGACCGACATAGACCGACCGACCGACAAGAACCGACCGACATAGACCGACACACATAGACCGAACGAAATTGACCGAACGACATTGACCGACCGACATTGACCGACCGACATAGACCGAACGACCGCCATTGACCAACCGACATAGACCGAACGACATAGACCGAATGACATAGTCCAAACGACATAGACCGCCTGACATGGACCGACCGACATAGACAGACCGACGGACCAAGACTGACCGACCGACAATTGCGACCGACATAGACCAACTGGCATTGACTGACCGACCGACATAGACCAACCAACCGATATAGACCGACCGAAATAGTCTGACCGAGATAGACTGACTGACTGACATAGACCGACCGGCCGACATAGACCAACCGACATAGACCGATCGACAGAGACCGACCGACTGGCATAGACCGAACGACATAGACTGACCGACATAGACCGACCGAACGATATAGATCAACCAACATAGAACGAACGATATAGACTGGTCGGTCGACCAACATAGACCGACCGACATAGACCGACCGACATAGACCGAGCGATATAAACCGACCGAACGACATAGACCGACCGACATAGACCAACCGACATAGACCGACCGACATAGACCGACCGACTGCCATAGACAAACCGACATAGACCGAACGACATAGACCGAACGACATAGTCCGAACGACATAGTCCGAACGACATAGACCGCCTGACATGGACCGACCGACATAGACAGACCGACCGACCAAGATTGACCGACCGACAATTGCGACCGTCATAGACCAACCGACATTGACTGACCGACCGACATAGACCAACCGACCGATATAGACCGACTGACATAGACCGACCGACATATACCAACCGACATAGACCGAACGACATAGACTGACTGACCTACATAGACTGACCAACATAGAACGACCGACATAGACCTCCTGACATAGACCGACCGACATAAACCGACAGACATAGACCGACTGACCGACATAGAACGACCGACCGACATAGACCGACCGACTGACATTGACCGACCGACATAGACCAACCGACATAGACCGACCGAACGACATAGACCGAATGACCGACATAGACCGGCCGACAGAGTCCGTCCGACTTAGACCAAACGACCGACAACGAATGACCGACCGAAATAGACCGACCAACTGACATTGCCCGACCGACATAGACCGACCGACATAGACCGCCCGATTTAGACCGAACGACCGACATAGACCGACCGACATAGACCGACCAAACGACATAGACCGACCTACCGACCGATATAGACTGGACAACCAACATAGACCCTCTGATCGTCATAGACCGACCACACGACATAGACCGACCAACTGACATAGATCAACCGACATAGACCGACCACAGGACATAGACCGACCAACCGACATAGATCAACCGACATAGACTGACCGACTTAGACCGACTGACATAGACAGACCGACCGACATAGACCAACCGACATAGACTGACCAACGTAGACCGACCGACATAGACCGACCGACACAAAACGACCGACTTAGACCAAACGACATAGACCGACCGACATAGACCGAACGACCGGCATAGACCGACCGACATAGACCAAACGACATAGACCGACCGCCATTGACCGACCGACATAGACCGACCAACAGAGACCATCCGACATAGACCAAATGACCAACAAAGACTGACCGACCGACATAGACCGACCGACATTGACCAACCCACCAACATAGACCGACCAATATAGACCGACCGACATAAAACGAGCGACAGAGACCGACCGACATATACCGACCGACCGACACAGACCGACCAAGGTAGACCGACCGACCGACATAGACCGACCGACCGACATAGACCGACCGACAGAGACCGTTCGACTTAGACCGAACGACCGACAACGACTGACCGACCGAAATAGACCGACCGACCGACATAGACCGACTGACCGACATAGACCGACCGACCGACATAGACTGACCAACCGACATAGCCCGACCGACATAGACTCACCGACATAGACCGCCCGACATAGACTGAACGACCGACATAGACCGAACGACATAGACCCACCGACATAGACCGACCGACCGACATAGACCGAATGACCGACATAGACCGACCGACTGACAGAGACCGACCGACATAGACCAACCGACATAGAACAACCGAACGACATAGACCGAATGACCGACATAGACCGAACAACCGACATAGACAGACCGACCGACATAGACCGACCGACAGAGACCGTTCGACTTAGACCGAACGACCGACAACGACTGACCGACCGAAATAGACCGACCGACCGACATAGACCGACTGACCGACATAGACCGACCGACCGACATAGACTGACCAACCGACATAGCCCGACCGACATAGACTCACCGACATAGACCGCCCGACATAGACTGAACGACCGACATAGACCGAACGACATAGACCCACCGACATAGACCGACCGACCGACATAGACCGACCGACTGACAGAGACCGACCGACATAGACCAACCGACATAGACCAACCGAACGACATAGACCGAATGACCGACATAGACCGAACAACCGACATAGACCGGCCGACAGAGACCGTCCGACTTAGACCAAACGACCGACAATGAATGACCGATCGAAATAGACCGACCAACTGGCATAGCCCGACCGACATAGACCGACCGACATAGACCGCCCGATTTAGACCAAACGACCGACATAGACTGAACAACATAGACCGATCGATATAGACCGAACGACCGACATAGACCGTCCGACCGAACGACATAGACCGACCGACATAGACCGAACGACATAGACCGACCGACATAGACCGACCGACCGACATAAACTGAACGACATAGACTGACAGACATAGACCGACCGACATAGACCGACTGACATCGACCGAATGACATAGACCGAACGACCGACATAGACTGACCAACACAGACCGATCGATATAGACCGAACGACCGACATAGACCGTCCGACCGACCGACATAGACCGACCGACATAGACCGAACGACATAGACCGACCGACATAGACCGAACGACAATGACCGTCCGACCGACAAAGACCGACCGACGTAGACCGAACGACATAGACCGACCGACACAAAACGACCGACTTAGACCAAACGACATAGACCGACCGACATAGACCGAACGACCGGCATAGACCGACCGACATAGACCAAACGACATAGACCGACCGCCATTGACCGACCGACATAGACCGACCAACAGAGACCATCCGACATAGACCAAATGACCAACAAAGACTGACCGACCGACATAGACCGACCGACATTGACCAACCCACCAACATAGACCTACCAATATAGACCGACCGACATAAAACGAGCGACAGAGACCGACCGACATATACCGACCGACCGACACAGACCGACCAAGGTAGACCGACCGACCGACATAGACCGACCGACCGACATAGACCGACCGACAGAGACCGTTCGACTTAGACCGAACGACCGACAACGACTGACCGACCGAAATAGACCGACCGACCGACATAGACCGACTGACCGACATAGACCGACCGACCGACATAGACTGACCAACCGACATAGCCCGACCGACATAGACTCACCGACATAGACCGCCCGACATAGACTGAACGACCGACATAGACCGAGCGACATAGACCCACCGACATAGACCGACCGACCGACATAGACCGAATGACCGACATAGACCGACCGACTGACAGAGACCGACCGACATAGACCAACCGACATAGAACAACCGAACGACATAGACCGAATGACCGACATAGACCGAACAACCGACATAGACCGACCGACCGACATAGACCGACCGACAGAGACCGTTCGACTTAGACCGAACGACCGACAACGACTGACCGACCGAAATAGACCGACCGACCGACATAGACCGACTGACCGACATAGACCGACCGACCGACATAGACTGACCAACCGACATAGCCCGACCGACATAGACTCACCGACATAGACCGCCCGACATAGACTGAACGACCGACATAGACCGAACGACATAGACCCACCGACATAGACCGACCGACCGACATAGACCGACCGACTGACAGAGACCGACCGACATAGACCAACCGACATAGACCAACCGAACGACATAGACCGAATGACCGACATAGACCGAACAACCGACATAGACCGGCCGACAGAGACCGTCCGACTTAGACCAAACGACCGACAATGAATGACCGATCGAAATAGACCGACCAACTGGCATAGCCCGACCGACATAGACCGACCGACATAGACCGCCCGATTTAGACCAAACGACCGACATAGACTGAACGACATAGACCGATCGATATAGACCGAACGACCGACATAGACCGTCCGACCGAACGACATAGACCGACCGACATAGACCGAACGACATAGACCGACCGACATAGACCGACCGACCGACATAAACTGAACGACATAGACTGACAGACATAGACCGACCGACATAGACCGACTGACATCGACCGAATGACATAGACCGAACGACCGACATAGACTGACCAACACAGACCGATCGATATAGACCGAACGACCGACATAGACCGTCCGACCGACCGACATAGACCGACCGACATAGACCGAACGACATGGACCGACCGACATAGACCGAACGACAATGACCGTCCGACCGACAAAGACCGACCGACGTAGACCGAACGACATAGACCGACCGACATTAACCGAACAACATAGACCGACCGACATAGACCGACCGACATAGTCCGACCGACCGACATAGACCGAACGACCGCCATAGACCAACCGACATAGACCGAACGACATAGACCGCCTGACATAGACCGCCTGACATGGACCGACCGACATAGACAGACCGACTGACCAAGACTGACCGACCGACAATTGCGACCGACATAGACTAACCGACATAGACCAACTGACCGATATAGACCGACCGATCGACATAGACCGACCGAATGACATAGATCGACCAACAGACATAGACCGACCGACATAGACAGGACTACCAACATAGACTGTCCGACCGACATAGACCGACCGACATAGACCGACCGACATAGACTGAACGACATAGACCGACCCACATAGACCGAACGACATAGACCGACCCACATAGACCGAACGACATAGACCGACCCACATAGACCGAACGACAATAACCGTCCGACCGACAAAGACTGACCGACGTAGACCAAACGACATAGACCAAACGACATAGACCGACCGACATAGACCGACCGACCGACATAGACCAACCGACATAGACCGAACGACCGCCAGAGACCAACCGACAAAGACCGAACGACATAGACCGAACGACATAGTCCGAAAGACATAGACCGCCTGACATGGACCGACCGACATAGACAGACCGACCGACCAAGATTGACCGACCGACAAATGCGACCGTCATAGACCAACCGACATTGACTGACCGACCGACATAGACCAACCGACCGATATAGACCGACCAATCGACATAGACTGACCGACCGACATAGACCGACTGACATGGACCGACCGACATATACCGACCGACATAGACCGAACGACATAAACCGACAGACATAGACCGACTGACCGACATAGACCGACCGACCGACATAGACCAACCGACATAGACCGACCGAACGACATAGACCGAATGACCGACATAGACCCAACAACCGACATAGACCGGCCGACAGAGACCATCCGACTTAGACCAAACGACCGACAACGAATGACCGACCGAAATAGACCGACCAACTGACATAGCCCGACCGACATAGACCGACCGACATAGACCGCCCGACATAGACCGCCCGACCGACATAGACCGAACGACCGCCATAGACCAACCGACATACACCGAACGACAAAGACCGCCTGACATGGACCGACCGACATAGACAGACCGACTGACCAAGACTGACTGACCGACAATTGCGATCGACATAGACTAACCGACATTGACTGACCGACCGACATAGACCAACCGACCGATATAGACCGACCGAATGACATAGATCGACCGACAGACATAGACCGACCGACATAGACAGGACTACCAACATAGACTGTCCGACCGACATAGACCGACCACCCGACATAGACCGACCAACCGACATAGATCGACCGACATAGACCGACCGACATAGACTGACCGACATAGACCGACTGACCGACAAGAACCGACCGACATAGACCGACACACATAGACCGAACGACATTGACCGACCAACATAGACCGCCTGACATAGACCGACCAACAGAGACCGACCGACATAGACCGACCGACCAACCGACATACACTGACTGACCGACAAAGACTGACCAACCGACATAGTCCGAACGACATAGACCGAACGACATAGTCCGAACGACATAGACCGCCTGACATGGACCGACCGACATAGACAGACCGACGGACCAAGACTGACCGAACGACAATTGCGACCGACATAGACCAACTGGCATTGACTGACCGACCGACATAGACCAACCAACCGATATAGACCGACCAAAATAGTCTGACCGAGATAGACTGACTGACTGACATAGACCGCCCGGCCGACATAGACCGAACGACCGCCATAGACCAACCCACATAGACCGAACGACATAGACCGCCTGACATGGACCGACCGACATAGACAGACCGACTGACCAAGACTGACTGACCGACAATTGCGACCGACATAGACTAACCGACATTGACTGACCGACCGACATAGACCAACCGACCGATATAGACCGACCGATCGACATATACCGACCGAATGACATAGATCGACCGACAGACATAGACCGACCGACATAGACAGGACTACCAACATAGACTGTCCGACTGACATAGACCGACCACCCGACATAGACCGACCAACCGACATAGATCGACCGACATAGACCGACCGACATAGACCGACCGACCGACAAGAACCGACCGACATAGACCGACACACATAGACCGAACGACATTGACCGAACGACATAGACCGACCGACATAGACCGAACGACATAGTCTGAACGACATAGACCGCCTGACATGGACCGACCGACATAGACAGACCGACGGACCAAGACTGACCGAACGACAATTGCGACCGACATAGACCAACTGGCATTGACTGACCGACCGACATAGACCAACCAACCGATATAGACCTACCGAAATAGTCTGACCGAGATATACTGACTGACTGACATAGACCGACCGAACGATATAGATCAACCAACATAGAACGAACGACATAGACTGACCGACCAACATAGACCGACCGACATACACCGAACGACATAGACCGAACGATATAAACCGACCGACCGACATGGACCGAACGACACAGACCGAACGACATAGACCGACCGACCGACATAGACCGACCGACATAGACCGACCAAACGACATAGACCGACCTACCGACCGATATAGACAGGACAACCAACATAGACCGTCTGACCGTCATAGACCGACCACACCACATAGACCGACCAACCGACATAGATCAACCGACATAGACCGACCACAGGACATAGACCGACCAACCGACATAGATCAACCGACATAGACCGACCACAGGACATAGACCGACCAACCGACATAGATCAACCGACATTGACCGACCGAATTAGACCGACTGACGTAGACAGACCGACCGACATAGACCAACCGAAATAGACCGACCGAACGACATAGACCGAATGACCGACATAGACCCAACAACCGACATAGACCGGCCGACAGAGACCATCCGACTTAGACCAAATGACCGACAACGAATGACCGACCGAAATAGACCGACCAACTGACATAACCCGACCGACATAGACCGACCGACATAGACCGCCCGACCGACATAGACCGAACGACCGCCATAGACCAACCGACATACACCGAACGACATAGACCGCCTGACATGGACCGACCGACATAGACAGACCGACTGACCAAGACTGACCGACCGACAATTGCGATCGACATAGACTAACCGACATTGACTGACCGACCGACATAGACCAACCGACCGATATAGACCGACCGATCGACATAGACCGACCGAATGACATAGATCGACCGACAGACATAGACCGACCGACATAGACAGGACTACCAACATAGACTGTCCGACCGACATAGACCGACCACCCGACATAGACCGACCAACCGACATAGATCGACCGACAAAGACCGACCGACATAGACCGACCGACATAGGCCGACCGACCGACAAGAACCGACCGACATTGACCGACACACATAGACCGAACGACATAGACCGACCGACATAGACCGACCGACATAGACCGAACGACATAGACCGAACGACCGCCATTGACCAACCGACATAGACCGAACGACATAGACCACCTGACATGGACCGACCGACATAGACAGACCGACTGACCAAGACTGACCGACCGACAATTGCGACCGACATAGACTAACCGACATTGACTGACCGATCGACATAGACCGACCGAATGACATAGATCGACCGACAGACATAGACCGACCGACATAGACAGGACTACCAACATAGACTGTCCGACCGACATAGACCGACCACCCGACATAGACCGACCAACCGACATAGATTGACCGACATAGACCGACCGACATAGACCGTCTGACCGACCGACCTAGACCGACCGATATAGACCAACCAAACGACATAGACCGACCTACCGACCGATATAGACAGGACAACCAACATAGACCGTCTGACCGTCATGGACCGACCACACGACATAGACCGACAAGCCGACATAGATCAACCGACATAGACCGACCACAGGACATAGACCGACCAACCGACATAGATCAACCGACATAGACTGACCAACGTAGACCGACCGACATAGACCGACCAACACAGAACGACCGACTTAGACCGATCGATATAGACCGAACGACCGACATAGACCGTCTGACCGACCGACCTAGACCGACCGACATAGACCGACCGAACGATATAGATCAACCAACATAGAACGAACGATATAGACTGACCGACCAACATAGACCGACCGACATACACCGAACGACATAGACCGAACGATATAAACCGACCGACCGACATGGACCGAACGACACAGACCGAACGACATAGACCGACCGACCGACATAGACCGACCGACATAGACCGACCAAACGACGTAGACCGACCTACCGACCAATATAGACAGGACAACCAACATAGACCCTCTGATCGTCATAGACCGACCACACGACATAGACCGACCAACCGACATAGACCGACCGACTTAGACCGACTGACATAGACAGACCTACCGACATAGACCAACCGACATAGACTGACCAACGTAGACCGACCGACATAGACCGACCGACACAGAACGACCGACTTAGACCAAACGACATAGACCGACCGACATAGACCGAACGACCGGCATAGACCGACCGACATAGACCAAACGACATAGACCGACCGCCATTGACCGACCGACCGACATAGACCGACCGACATAGACCGACCAAACGACATAGACCGACCTACCGACCGATATAGACTGGACAACCAACATAGACCCTCTGATCGTCATAGACCGACCACACGACATAGACCGACCAACCGACATAGATCAACCGACATAGACCGACCGACTTAGACCGACTGACATAGACAGACCGACCGACATAGACCCACCGACATAGACTGACCAACGTAGACCGACCAACATAGACCGACCGACACAGAACGACCGACTTAGACCAAACGACATAGACCGACCGACATAGACCGAACGACCGGCATAGACCGACCGACATAGACCAAACGACATAGACCGACCGCCATTGACCGACCGACCGACATAGACCGACCAACAGAGACCATCCGACATAGACCAAATGACCAACAAAGACTGACCGACCGACATAGACCGACCGACATTGACCAACCCACCAACATAGACCGACCAATATAGACCGACCGACATAAACCGAGCGACAGAGACCGACCGACATATACCGACCGACCGACACAGACCGACCAAGGTAGAGCGTCCGACCGACATAGACCGAACGACCGACATAGACCGACCGACCGACATAGACCGACCGACCGACATAGACCGACCGACAGAGACCGTTCGACTTAGACCGAACGACCGACAACGACTGACCGACCGAAATAGACCGACCGACCGACATAGACCGACTGACCGACATAGACCGACCGACCGACATAGACTGACCAACCGACATAGCCCGACCGACATAGACTCACCGACATAGACCGCCCGACATAGACTGAACGACCGACATAGACCGAACGACATAGACCCACCGACATAGACCGACCGACCGACATAGACCGACCGACTGACAGAGACCGACCGACATAGACCAACCGACATAGACCAACCGAACGACATAGACCGAATGACCGACATAGACCGAACAACCGACATAGACCGGCCGACAGAGACCGTCCGACTTAGACCAAACGACCGACAATGAATGACCGATCGAAATAGACCGACCAACTGACATAGCCCGACCGACATAGACCGACCGACATAGACCGCCCGATTTAGACCGAACGACCGACATAGACTGAACGACATAGACCGATCGATATAGACCGAACGACCGACATAGACCGTCCGACCGAACGACATAGACCGACCGACCGACATAAACTGAACGACATAGACTGACAGACATAGACCGACCGACATAGACCGACTGACATCGACCGAATGACATAGACCGAACGACCGACATAGACTGACCAACACAGACCGATCGATATAGACCGAACGACCGACATAGACCGTCCGACCGACCGACATAGACCGACCGACATAGACCGAACGACATAGACCGACCGACATAGACCGAACGACAATGACCGTCCGACCGACAAAGACCGACCGACGTAGACCGAACGACATAGACCGACCGACATTAACCGAACAACATAGACCGACCGACATAGTCCGACCGACCGACATAGGCCGAACGACCGCCATAGACCAACCGACATAGACCAAACGACATAGACCGCCTGACATGGACCGACCGACATAGACAGACCGACTGACCAAGACTGACCGACCGACAATTGCGACCGACATAGACTAACCGACATAGACCAACTGACCGATATAGACCGACCGATCGACATAGACCGACCGAATGACATAGATCGACCGACAGACATAGACCGACCGACATAGACAGGACTACCAACATAGACTGTCCGACCGACATAGACCGACCACCCGACATAGACCGACCAACCGACATAGATCGACCGACATAGACCGACCGACATAGACCGACCGACATAGACTGAACGACATAGACCGACCCACATAGACCGAACTACATAGACCGACCCACATAGACCGAACGACATAGACCGACCCACATAGACCGAACGACAATAACCGTCCGACCGACAAAGACTGACCGACGTAGACCAAACGACATAGACCGACCGACATAGACCGACCGACCGACATAGACCAACCGACATAGACCGAACGACCGCCATAGACCAACCGACAAAGACCGAACGACATAGACCGAACGACATAGTCCGAAAGACATAGACCGCCTGACATGGACCGACCGACATAGACAGACCGACCGACCAAGATTGACCGACCGACAAATGCGACCGTCATAGACCAACCGACATTGACTGACCGACCGACATAGACCAACCGACCGATATAGACCGACCAATCGACATAGACTGACCGACCGACATAGACCGACTGACATGGACCGACCGACATATACCGACCGACATAGACCGAACGACATAAACCGACAGACATAGACCGACTGACCGACATAGACCGACCGACCGACATAGACCAACCGACATAGACCGACCGAACGACATAGACCGAATGACCGACATAGACCCAACAACCGACATAGACCGGCCGACAGAGACCATCCGACTTAGACCAAACGACCGACAACGAATGACCGACCGAAATAGACCGACCAACTGACATAGCCCGACCGACATAGACCGACCGACATAGACCGCCCGACATAGACCGCCCGACCGACATAGACCGAACGACCGCCATAGACCAACCGACATACACCGAACGACAAAGACCGCCTGACATGGACCGACCGACATAGACAGACCGACTGACCAAGACTGACTGACCGACAATTGCGATCGACATAGACTAACCGACATTGACTGACCGACCGACATAGACCAACCGACCGATATAGACTGACCAAATGACATAGATCGACCGACAGACATAGACCGACCGACATAGACAGGACTACCAACATAGACTGTCCGACCGACATAGACCGACCACCCGACATAGACCGACCAACCGACATAGATCGACCGACATAGATCGACCGACAAAGACCGACCGACATAGACCGACCGACATAGACCGACCGACCGACAAGAACCGACCGACATAGACCGACACACATAGACCGAACGACATTGACCGAACGACATAGACCGACCGACATAGACCGAACGACATAGACCGAACGACCGCCATTGACCAACCGACATAGACCGAACGACATAGACCGAACGACATAGTCCGAACGACATAGACCGCCTGACATGGACCGACCGACATAGACAGACCGACGGACCAAGACTGACCGACCGACAATTGCGACCGACATAGACAAACCGACATTGACTGACCGACCGACATAGACCAACCGACCGATATAGACCGACCGATCGACATAGACCGACCGAATGACATAGATCGACCGACAGACATAGACCGACCGACATAGACAGGACTACCAACATAGACTGTCCGACCGACATAGACCGACCACCCGACATAGACCGACCAACCGACATAGATCGACCGACATAGACCGACCGACATAGACCGACCGACATAGACCGACCGACCGACAAGAACCGACCGACATAGACCGACACACATAGACCGAACGACATTGACCGAACGACATAGACCGACCGATATAGACCGAACGACAGGGACCGAACGACCGCCATTGACCAACCGACATAGACCGAACGACATAGACCGAACGACATAGTCTGAACGACATAGACCGCCTGACATGGACCGACCGACATAGACAGACCGACGGACCAAGACTGACCGAACGACAATTGCGACCGACATAGGCCAACTGGCATTGACTGACCGACCGACATAGACCAACCAACCGATATAGACCTACCGAAATAGTCTGACCGAGATAGACTGACTGACTGACATAGACCGACCGGCCGACATACACCAACCGACATAGACCGAACGACAGAGACCGACCGACTGACATAGACCGAACGACATAGACCGACCGACATAGACCGACCGAACGATATAGATCAACCAACATAGAACGAACGACATAGACTGACCGACCAACATAGACCGACCGACATACACCGAACGACATAGACCGAACGATATAAACCGACCGACCGACATGGACCGAACGACACAGACCGAACGACATAGACCGACCGACCGACATAGACCGACCGACATAGACCGACCAAACGACATAGACCGACCTACCGACCGATATAGACAGGACAACCAACATAGACCGTCTGACCGTCATAGACCGACCACACCACATAAACCGACCAACCGACATAGATCAACCGACATAGACCGACCACAGGACATAGACCGACCAACCGACATAGATCAACCGACATTGACCGACCGAATTAGACCGACTGACGTAGACAGACCGACCGACATAGACCAACCGAAATAGACCGACCGAACGACATAGACCGAATGACCGACATAGACCCAACAACCGACATAGACCGGCCGACAGAGACCATCCGACTTAGACCAAATGACCGACAACGAATGACCGACCGAAATAGACCGACCAACTGACATAGCCCGACCGACATAGACCGACCGACATAGACCGCCCGACCGACATAGACCGAACGACCGCCATAGACCAACCGACATACACCGAACGACATAGACCGCCTGACATGGACCGACCGACATAGACAGACCGACTGACCAAGACTGACCGACCGACAATTGCGATCGACATAGACTAACCGACATTGACTGACCGACCGACATAGACCAACCGACCGATATAGACCGACCGATCGACATAGACCGACCGAATGACATAGATCGACCGACAGACATAGACCGACCGACATAGACAGGACTACCAACATAGACTGTCCGACCGACATAGACCGACCACCCGACATAGACCGACCAACCGACATAGATCGACCAACCGACATAGATCGACCGACAAAGACCGACCGACATAGACCGACCGACATAGACCGACCGACCGACAAGAACCGACCGACATAGACCGACACACATAGACCGAACGACATTGACCGAACGACATAGACCGACCGACATAGACCGAACGACATAGACCGAACGACCGCCATTGACCAACCGACATAGACCGAACGACATAGACCGAACGACATAGTCCGAACGACATAGACCGCCTGACATGGACCGACCGACATAGACAGACTGACGGACCAAGACTGACCGACCGACAATTGCGACCGACATAGACCAACTGGCATTGACTGACCGACCGACATAGACCAACCAACCGATATAGACCGATCGAAATAGTCTGACCGAGATAGACTGACTGACTGACATAGACCGACCGGCCGACATAGACCAACCGACATAGACCGAACGACAGAGGCCGACCAACTGACATAGACCGAACGACATAGACCGACCGACATAGACCGACCGAACGATATAGATCAACCAACATAGAACGAACGACATAGACTGACCGACCAACATAGACCGACCGACAAACACCGAACGACATAGACCGAACGATATAAACCGACCGACCGACATGTACCGAACGACACAGACCGAACGACATAGACCGACCGACCGACATAGACCTACCGACATAGACCGACCAAACGACATAGACCGACCTACCGACCGATATAGACAGGACAACCAACATAGACCGTCTGACCATCATAGACCGACCACACCACATAGACCGACCAACCGACATAGATCAACCGACATAGACCGACCACAGGACATAGACCGACCAACCGACATAGATCAACCGACATAGACCGACCGGCATAGACCGACCGACATAGACCAAACGACATAGACCGACCGCCATTGACCGACCGACCGACATAGACCGACCAACAGAGACCATCCGACATAGACCAAATGACCAACAAAGACTGACCGACCGACATAGACCGGCCGACATTGACCAACCGACCGACATAGACCGACCAATATAGACCAACCGACATAAACCGAGCGACAGAGTCCGGCCGACATATACCGACCGACCGACACATACCGAACAAGGTAGAGCGTCCGACCGACATAGACCGAACGACCGACATAGACTGACCGACATAAACCGCCCGACATAGACCAAACGACCGACATAGACCGAACGACGTAGACCCACCGACATAGACTGACCGACCGACATAGACCGAACGACATAGACCAACATAGACAGACCGATCGACATAGACTGAACGACATAGACCGACAGACATAGACCGAACGACATAGATAGACCGACATAGACCCAATGACATAGACCAAACGACCGACATAGACTGACCAACATAGACCGATCGATATAGACCGAATGACCGACATAGACCGTCTGACCGACCGACCTAGACCGACCGATATAGACCAACCAAACGACATAGACCGACCTACCGACCGATATAGACAGGACAACCATCATAGACCGTCTGACCGTCATAGACCGACCACACGACATAGACCGACAAACCGACATAGATCAACCGACATAGACCGACCACAGGACATAGACCGACCAACCGACATAGATCAACCGACATAGACTGACCAACGTAGACCGACCGACATAGACCGACCGACACAGAACGACCGACTTAGACCGATCGATATAGACCGAACGACCGACATAGACCGTCTGACCGACCGACCTAGACCGACCGACATAGTTCGAACGAGATAGACCGTCCGAACGACATAGACTAACCGACCGACATAGGCCGACCGACAAAGAGCGACCAACATAGACCGACCGACCGACATAGACCAACCACACGACATAGACCGACCGACCGACCGATATAGACAGGACAACCAACATACACCATCTGACCGACATAGACCGACCACACGACATAGACCGACCGACATAGACCGGCCGACATAGACCGACCGACATAGACCTTTTGACATAGACCGACCGACAGAGACTGACCGACATAGACCGACCGACCAACCGACATACACTGACTGACCGACAAAGACTGACCAACCGACATAGACCGAACGACAGAGACCGACCGACTGACATAGACCGAACGACATAGACCGACCGACATAGACCGACCGAACGATATAGATCAACCAACATAGAACGAACGACATAGACTGACCGACCAACATAGACCGACCGACATACACCGAACGACATAGACCGAACGATATAAACCGACCGACCGACATGGACCGAACGACACAGACCGAACGACATAGACCGACCGACCGACATAGACCGACCGACATAGACCGACCAAACGACATAGACCGACCTACCGACCGATATAGACAGGACAACCAACATAGACCGTCTGACCGTCATAGACCGACCACACCACATAAACCGACCAACCGACATAGATCAACCGACATAGACCGACCACAGGACATAGACCGACCAACCGACATAGATCAACCGACATTGACCGACCGAATTAGACCGACTGACGTAGACAGACCGACCGACATAGACCAACCGAAATAGACCGACCGAACGACATAGACCGAATGACCGACATAGACCCAACAACCGACATAGACCGGCCGACAGAGACCATCCGACTTAGACCAAATGACCGACAACGAATGACCGACCGAAATAGACCGACCAACTGACATAGCCCGACCGACATAGACCGACCGACATAGACCGCCCGACCGACATAGACCGAACGACCGCCATAGACCAACCGACATACACCGAACGACATAGACCGCCTGACATGGACCGACCGACATAGACAGACCGACTGACCAAGACTGACCGACCGACAATTGCGATCGACATAGACTAACCGACATTGACTGACCGACCGACATAGACCAACCGACCGATATAGACCGACCGATCGACATAGACCGACCGAATGACATAGATCGACCGACAGACATAGACCGACCGACATAGACAGGACTACCAACATAGACTGTCCGACCGACATAGACCGACCACCCGACATAGACCGACCAACCGACATAGATCGACCGACAAAGACCGACCGACATAGACCGACCGACATAGACCGACCGACCGACAAGAACCGACCGACATAGACCGACACACATAGACCGAACGACATTGACCGAACGACATAGACCGACCGACATAGACCGAACGACATAGACCGAACGACCGCCATTGACCAACCGACATAGACCGAACGACATAGACCGAACGACATAGTCCGAACGACATAGACCGCCTGACATGGACCGACCGACATAGACAGACTGACGGACCAAGACTGACCGACCGACAATTGCGACCGACATAGACCAACTGGCATTGACTGACCGACCGACATAGACCAACCCACCGATATAGACCGATCGAAATAGTCTGACCGAGATAGACTGACTGACTGACATAGACCGACCGGCCGACATAGACCAACCGACATAGACCGAACGACAGAGGCCGACCAACTGACATAGACCGAACGACATAGACCGACCGACATAGACCGACCGAACGATATAGATCAACCAACATAGAACGAACGACATAGACTGACCGACCAACATAGACCGACCGACAAACACCGAACGACATAGACCGAACGATATAAACCGACCGACCGACATGTACCGAACGACACAGACCGAACGACATAGACCGACCGACCGACATAGACCTACCGACATAGACCGACCAAACGACATAGACCGACCTACCGACCGATATAGACAGGACAACCAACATAGACCGTCTGACCATCATAGACCGACCACACCACATAGACCGACCAACCGACATAGATCAACCGACATAGACCGACCACAGGACATAGACCGACCAACCGACATAGATCAACCGACATAGACCGACCGGCATAGACCGACCGACATAGACCAAACGACATAGACCGACCGCCATTGACCGACCGACCGACATAGACCGACCAACAGAGACCATCCGACATAGACCAAATGACCAACAAAGACTGACCGACCGACATAGACCGGCCGACATTGACCAACCGACCGACATAGACCGACCAATATAGACCAACCGACATAAACCGAGCGACAGAGTCCGGCCGACATATACCGACCGACCGACACATACCGAACAAGGTAGAGCGTCCGACCGACATAGACCGAACGACCGACATAGACTGACCGACATAAACCGCCCGACATAGACCAAACGACCGACATAGACCGAACGACGTAGACCCACCGACATAGACTGACCGACCGACATAGACCGAACGACATAGACCAACATAGACAGACCGATCGACATAGACTGAACGACATAGACCGACAGACATAGACCGAACGACATAGATAGACCGACATAGACCCAATGACATAGACCAAACGACCGACATAGACTGACCAACATAGACCGATCGATATAGACCGAATGACCGACATAGACCGTCTGACCGACCGACCTAGACCGACCGATATAGACCAACCAAACGACATAGACCGACCTACCGACCGATATAGACAGGACAACCATCATAGACCGTCTGACCGTCATAGACCGACCACACGACATAGACCGACAAACCGACATAGATCAACCGACATAGACCGACCACAGGACATAGACCGACCAACCGACATAGATCAACCGACATAGACTGACCAACGTAGACCGACCGACATAGACCGACCGACACAGAACGACCGACTTAGACCGATCGATATAGACCGAACGACCGACATAGACCGTCTGACCGACCGACCTAGACCGACCGACATAGTTCGAACGAGATAGACCGTCCGAACGACATAGACTAACCGACCGACATAGGCCGACCGACAAAGAGCGACCGACATAGACCGACCGACCGACATAGACCAACCACACGACATAGACCGACCGACCGACCGATATAGACAGGACAACCAACATACACCATCTGACCGACATAGACCGACCACACGACATAGACCGACCGACATAGACCGGCCGACATAGACCGACCGACATAGACCTTTTGACATAGACCGACCGACAGAGACTGACCGACATAGACCGACCGACCAACCGACATACACTGACTGACCGACAAAGACTGACCAACCGACATAGACCGAACGACATAGACCGAACGACATAGTCCGAACAACATAGACCGCCTGACGTGGACCGACCGACATAGACAGACCGACGGACCAAGACTGACCGACCGACAATTGCGACCGACATAGACCAACTGGCATTGACTGACCGACCGACATAGACCAACCAACCGATATAGACCGACCGAAATAGTCTGACCGAGATAGACTGACTGACTGACATAGACCGCCCGGCCGACATAGACCGAACGACCGCCATAGACCAACCGACATAGACCGAACGACATAGACCGCCTGACATGGACCGACCGACATAGACAGACCGACTGACCAAGACTGACCGACCGACAATTGCGACCGACATAGACTAACCGACATTGACTGACCGACCGACATAGACCAACCGACCGATATAGACCGATCGATCGACATAGACCGACCGAATGACATAGATCGACCGACAGACATAGACCGACCGACATAGACAGGACTACCAACATAGACTGTCCGACCGACATAGACCGACCACCCGACATAGACCGACCAACCGACATAGACCGACCGACATAGACCGACACACATAGACCGAACTACATTGACCGCACGACATAGACAGACCGACAGACCAAGACTGACCGACCGACAATTGCGACCGACATAGACCAACTGGCATTGACTGACCGACCGACATAGACCAACCAACCGATATAGACCGACCGAAATAGTCTGACCGAGATAGACTGACTGACTGACATAGACCGACCGGCCGACATAGACCAACCGACATAGACCGAACGACAGAGACCGACCGACTGACATAGACCGAACGACATAGACCGACCGACATAGACCGACCGAACGATATAGATCAACCAACATAGAACGAACGACATAGACTGACCGACCAACATAGACCGACCGACATACACCGAACGACATAGACCGAACGATATAAACCGACCGACCGACATAGACCGAACGACACAGACCGAACGACATAGACCGAACGATATAAACCGACCGACCGACATAGACCGACCGACATAGACCGACCACCCGACATAGACCGACCATCCGACATAGATCGACCGACATAGACCGACCGACATAGACCGACCGACATAGACCGACACACATAGACCGAACGACATTGACCGAACGACATAGACCGACCGACATAGACCAAGCGACATAGACCGAACGACCGCCATTGACCAACCGACATAGACCGAACGACATAGACCGAACGACATAGTCCGAACGACATAGACCGCCTGACATGGACCGACCGACATAGACAGACCGACGGACCAAGACTGACCGACCGACAATTGCGACCGACATATAGCAACTGGCATTGACTGACCGACCGACATAGACCAACCAACCGATATAGACCGACCGAAATAGTCTGACCGAGATAGACTGACTGACTGACATAGACCGACCGGCCGACATAGACCAACCGACATAGACCGAACGACAGAGACCGACCGACTGACATAGACCGAACGACATAGACCGATCGACATAGACCGACCGAACGATATAGATCAACCAACATAGAACGAACGACATAGACAGACCGACCAACATAGACCGACCGACATACACCGAACGACATAGACCGAACGACACAGACTGAAAGACATAGACCGACCGACCGACCTAGACCGACCGACATAGACCGACCAAACGACATAGACCGACCTACTGACCGATATAGACAGGAAAACCAACATAGACCGTCTGACCGTCATAGACCAACCACACCACATAGACCGACCAACCGACATAGATCAACCGACATAGACCGACCACAGGACATAGACCGACCAACCGACATAGATCAACCGACATAGACCGACCCACTTAGACCGACTGACATAGACAGACCGACCGACATAGACCAACCGACATAGACTGACCAACGTAGACCGACCGACTTAGACCGACCGACACAGAACGACCGACTTAGACCAAATGACATAGACCGACTGACATAGACCGAACGACCGGCATAGGCCGACCGACTGACATAGACCGAACGACATAGACCGACCGACATAGACCGACCGAACGATATAGATCAACCAACATAGAATGAACGACATAGACTGACCGACCAACATAGACCGACCGACAAAGACCGAACGACATAGACCAAACGACATAGACCGACCGCCATTGACCGACCGACCGACATAGACCGACCAACAGAGACCATCCGACATAGACCAAATGACCAACAAAGACTGACCGACCGACATAGACCGACCGACATAGACCAAACGACATAGACCGACCGCCCTTGACCGAACGACCGACATAGACCGACCAACAGAGACCATCCGACATAGACCAAATGACCAACAAAGACTGACCGACCGACATAGACCGGCCGACATTGACCAACCGACCGACATAGACCGACCAATATAGACCGACCGACATAAACCGAGTGACAGAGACCGACCGACATATACCGACCGACCGACACAGACCGACCAAGGTAGAGCGTCCAACCGACATAGACCGAACGACCGACATAGACCGACCGACCGACATAGACCGACCGACCGACATAGACCGACCGACAGAGACCGTGCGACTTAGACCGAACGACCGACAACGACTGACCGACCGAAATAGACCGACCAACCGACATAGACCGACTGACCGACATAGACCGACCGACCGACATAGACTGACCAACCGACATAGCCCGACCGACATAGACTGACCGACATAGACCGCCCGACATAGACCGAACGACCGACATAGACCGAACGACATAGACCCACCGACATAGACCGACCGACCGACATAGACCGAACGACATAGACCAACATAGACAGACCGACCGACAGAGACTGAACGACATAGACCGACAGACATAGACCGACCGACATAGATAGACCGACATAGACCGAATGACATAGACCAAACGACCGACATAGACTAACCAACATAGACCGATCGATATAGACCGAACGAACGACATAGACCATCTGACCGACCGATATAGACCGACCAAATGACATAGACCGACCTACCGACCGATATAGACAAAACAACCAACATAGACCGTCTGACCGTCATAGACAGACCACACGACATAGACCGACCAACCGACATAGATCAACCGACACAGAACGACCGACTTAGACCGATCGATATAGACCGAACGACCGACATAGACCGTCTGACCGACCGACCTAGACCGACTGACATAGTTCGAACGAGATAGACCCTCCGAATGACATAGACCAACCGACCGACATAGGCCGACCGACATAGAGCGACCGACATAGATCGACCGACCGACATAGACCGACCGACCGACCGATATAGACAGGACAACCAACATAGACCATCTGACCGACATAGACCGACCACACGACATAGACCGACCGACATAGACCGGCCGACATAGACCGACCGACATAGACCGCCTGACATAGACCGACCGACAGAGACCGACCGACATAGACCGACCGACCAACCGACGTACACTGACTGACCGACAAAGACTGACCAACCGACATAGATCGACCAAACGAAATAGACCGACCGACATAGACCGACCAAAATAGACCGGCGGGCATAGACGGAATGAGCGACATAGACCGACCGACATAGACCGAACGACATAGACTGACCGACATAGACCGCCCGACATAGACCGACCGACATAGACCGACCGAACGACATACACCGAACGACCAACAAAGACCGACCGACAGACCCTGTCCGACTTAGACCGAACGACCGACAAAGACTGACCGACCGAAATAGACCTACCGACAGACATAGACCGACCGACTTAGACCAACCGACCTACATAGACCAACCAATCGACATAGACCGAACGACCGACATAGACCAACCGACATTGAACGACCGAACGATATAGACCAACCAACATAGAACGAACGACATAGACTGACCGACCAACATAGACCGACCGACATAGACCGAACGATATAAACCTACCGACCGACATGGACCGAACGACACAGACCGAACGACATAGACCGACCGACCGACATAGACCGACTGACATAGACCGACCAAATGACATAGACCGACCTACCGACCGATATAGACAGGACAACCAACATAGACCGTCTGACCATCATAGACCGACCACACCACATAGACCGACCAACCGACATAGATCAACCGACATAGACCGACCACAGGACATAGACCGACCAACCGACATAGATCAACCAACATAGACCGACCGACTTAGACCGACTGACATAGACAGACCGACCGACATAGACCAACCGACAAAGACTGACTAACGTAGACCGACCGACATAGACTGACCGACACAGAACGACCGACTTAGACCAAACGACGTAGACCGACCGACATAGACCGAACGACCGGCATAGACCGACCGACATAGACCAAACGACATAGACCGACCGCCATTGACCGACCGACTGACATAGACCGACCAACAGAGACCATCCGACATAGACCAAATGACCAACAAAGACTGACCGACCGACATAGACCAACCGACATTGACCAACCGACCGACATAGACCGACCAATATAGACCGACCGACATAAACCGAGCGACAGAGACCGACCGACATATACCGACCGACCGACACAGACAGACCAAGGTAGAGCGTCCGACCGACATAGACCGAACGACCGACATAGACCGACCGACCGACATAGACCGACCGACAGAGACCGTCCGACTTAGATCGAACGACCGACAACGACTGACCGACCGAAATAGACCGACCGACCGACATAGACCGACTGACCGACATAGACCGACCGACCGACATAGACTGACCAACCGACATAGCCCGACCGACATAGACTGACCGACATAGACCACCCGACATAGACCGCCCGACATAGACCGAACGACCGACATAGACCGAACGACATAGACCCACCGACATAGACCGACCGACCGACATAGACCGAACGACATAGACCAACATAGACAGACCGATCGACATAGACTGAACGACATAGACTGACAGACATAGACCGACCGACATAGATAGACCGACATAGACCGAATGACATAGACCAAACGACCGACATAGACTGACCAACATAGACCGATCGATATAGACCGAATGACCGACATAGACCGTCTGACCGACCGACCTAGACCGACCGATATAGACCAACCAAACGACATAGACCGACCTACCGACCGATATAGACAGGACAACCAACATAGACCGTCTGACCGTCATAGACCGACCAACCGACATAGATCAACCGACATAGACCGACTACAGGACATAGACCGACCAACCGACATAGATCAACCGACATAGATTAACCAACGTAGACCGACCGACATAGACCGACCGACACAGAACGACCAACTTAGACCGATCGATATAGACCGAACGACCGACATAGACCATCTGACCGACCGACCTAGACCGACCGACATAGTTCGAACGAGATAGACCCACCGAACGACATAGACCAACCGACCGACATAGGCCGACCGACATAGAGCGACCGACATAGACCGACCGACCGACCGATATAGACAGGACAACCAACATAGACCATCTGACCGACATAGACCGACCACACGACATAGACCGACCGACATAGACCGGCCAACATAGACCGACCGACATAGACCGCCTGACATAGACCGACCGACAGAGACCGACCGACATAGACCGACCGACCAACCGACATACACTGACTGACCGACAAAGACTGACCAACCGACATAGATCGACCAAACGAAATAGACCGACCGACATAGACCGACCAAAATAGACCGGCGGGCATAGACGGAATGAGCGACATAGACCGACCGACATAGACCGAACGACATAGACTGACCGACATAGACCGCCCGACATAGACCGACCGACACAGACCGACCGAAATAGACCAACCAACCGACATACACTGACTGACCGACAAAGACTGACCAACCGACATAGATCGACCAAACGAAATAGACCGACCGACACAGAACGACCAAAATAGACCAGCCGACATAGACCGACCAATATAGACCGACCGACATAAACCGAGCGACAGAGACCGACCGACATATACCGACCGACCGACACAGACCGACCAAGGTAGAGCGTCCGACCGACATAGACCGAACGACCGACATAGACCGACCGACCGACATAGACTGACCGACAGAGACCGTCCGACTTAGACCGAACGACCGACAACGACCGACCGACCGAAATAGACCGACCGACCGACATAGACCGACCAATATAGACCGACCGACATAAACCGAGCGACAGAGACCGACCGACATATACCGACCGACCGACACAGACCGACCAAGGTAGAGCGTCCGACCGACATAGACCGAACGACCGACATAGACCGACCGACCGACATAGACCGACCGACCGACATGGACCGACCGACAGAGACCGTCCGACTTAGACCGAACGACCGACCGACCGAAATAGACCGACCGACCGACATAGACCGCCCGTCATAGACCGAACGACCGACATAGACCGAACGACATAGACCCACCGACATAGACCGACCGACATAGACCGAACGACATAGACCAACATAGACCGAGCGACCGACATAGACTGAACGACATAGACCGACAGACATAGACCGACCGACATAGATAGACCGACATAGACCGAATGACATAGACCGAACGACCAACATAGACTGACCAACATAGACCGATCTATATAGACCGAACGACCGACATAGACCGTCTGACCGACCGACCTAGACCGACCGACATAGACCGACCGACATAGACTGACCAAACGACATAGACCAACCTACCGACCGATATAGACAGGACAACCAACATAGACCGTCTGACCGTCATAGACCGACCACACGACATAGACCGACCAACCGACATAGATCAACCGACATGGATTGACCAACGTAGACCGACCGACATAGACCGACCGCCACAGAACGACCGACTTAGACCGATCGATATAGACCGAACGACCGACATAGACCGTCTGACCGACCAACCTAGACCGACCGACATAGTTCGAACGAGATAGACCGTCCGAACGACATAGACTAACCGACCGACATAGGCCGACCGACATAGAGCGACCGCCATAGACCGACCGACCGACATAGACCGACCACACGACATAGACCGACCGACCGACCGATATAGACAGGACAACCAACATAGACCATCTGACCGACATAGACCGACCACACGACATAGACCGACCGACATAGACCGGCCGACATAGACCGACCGACATAGACCGCCTGACATAGACCGACCGACAGAGACCGACCGACATAGACCGACCGACCAACCGACATACACTGACTGACCGACAAAGACTGACCAACCGACATAGATCGACCAAACGAAATAGACCGACCGACATAGACCGACCAAGATAGACCGGCGGGCATAGACGGAATGAGCGACATAGACCGACCGACATAGACCGAACGACATAGACTGACTGACATAGACCGCCCGACATAGACCGACCGACATAGACCGACCGAACGACCTAGACCGAACGACCAACAAAGACCGACCGACAGACCCTGTCCGACTTAGACCGAACGACCGACAAAGACTGACCGACCGAAATAGACCTACCGACAAACATAGACCGACCGACTTAGACCAACCGACCTACATAGACCAACCGATCGACATAGACCGAACGACCGACATAGACCGACCGACATAGACCAACCGACATTGACCGACCGAACGATATAGACCAACCAACATAGAACGAACGACATAGACTGACCGACCAATATAGACCGACCGACATAGACCGAACGACATAGACCGAACGATATAAACCTACCAACCGACATGGACCGAACGACACAGACCGAACGACATAGACCGACCGACCGACATAGACCGACCGACATAGACCGACCAAATGACATAGACCAACCTACCGACCGATATAGACAGGACAACCAACATAGACCGTCTGACCGTCATAGACCGACCACATGACATAGACCGACCACAGGACATAGACCGACCAACCGACATAGATCAACCGACATAGACTGACCAACGTAGACCGACCGACATAGACCGACCGACACAGAACGACCGACTTAGACCGATCGATATAGACCGAACGACCGACATAGACCGTCTGACCGACCGACCTAGACCGACCGACATAGTTCGAACGAGATAGACCGTCCGAACGACATAGACCAACCGACCGACATAGGCCGACCGACATAGAGCGACCGACATAGACTGACTGACATAGACCGCCCGACATAGACCGACCGACATAGACCGACCGAACGACCTAGACCGAACGACCAACAAAGACCGACCGACAGACCCTGTCCGACTTAGACCGAACGACCGACAAAGACTGACCGACCGAAATAGACCCACCGACAAACATAGACCGACCGACTTAGACCAACCGACCTACATAGACCAACCGATCGACATAGACCGAACGACCGACATAGACCGACCGACATAGACCAACCGACATTGACCGACCGAACGATATAGACCAACCAACATAGAACGAACGACATAGACTGACCGACCAACATAGACCGACCGACATAGACCGAACGACATAGACCGAACGATATAAACCTACCAACCGACATGGACCGAACGACACAGACCGAACGACATAGACCGACCGACATAGACCGACCGACATAGACCGACCAAACGACATAGACCAACCTACCGACCGATATAGACAGGACAACCAACATAGACCGTCTGACCGTCATAGACCGACCACATGACATAGACCGACCACAGGACATAGACCGACCAACCGACATAGATCAACCGACATAGACTGACCAACGTAGACCGACCGACATAGACCGACCGACATAGACCGACCGACACAGAACGACCGACTTAGCCCGATCGATATAGACCGAACGACCGACATAGACCGTCTGACCGACCGACCTAGACCGACCGACATAGTTCGAACGAGATAGACCGTCCGAACGACATAGACCAACCGACCGACATAGGCCGACCGACATAGAGCGACCGACATAGACCGACCGACATAGACCGACCACATGACATAGACCGACCAACCGACCGATATAGACAGGACAACCAACATAGACCATCTGACCGACATAGACTGACCACACGACATAGACCGACCGACATAGACCGGCCGACATAGACCGACCGTCATAAACCGACCGACCAACCGACATACACTGACTGACCGACAAAGACTGACCAACCGACATAGATCGACCAAACGAAATAGACCGACCGACATAGACCGACCAAAATAGACCGGCGGACATAGACGGAATGAGCGACATAGACCGACCGACATAGACCGAACGACATAGACTGACCGACATAGACCGCCCGACATAGACCGACCGACACAGACCGACCGAAATAGACCGACCGACAGACATAGACCGACCGACCAACAAAGACCGACCGACAGACCCTGTCCAACTTAGACCGAACGACCGACAAAGACTGACCGACCGAAATAGACCTACCGACAGACATAGACCGACCAACGTAGACCAACCGACCTACATAGACCAACCGATCGACATAAACCGAACGACCGACATAGACCGACCGACATAGACCGAATGACATAGACCGACCGATCGACATAGACCGAACGACATAGTCCGAGCGACATAGACTGACCGACTGACATAGACCAACCGACATAGACCGACCGACATAGACCGACCGACATAGACCGACCGAACGACATAGACCGAACGACATAGACCGAACGACATAGACCGACCGACAAATTCGGACTGACATAGACCGTCCGACATGGACCGACCGACATGGACCGACCGACATGGACCGACTGACATGGACCGACCGACATGGACCAACCGACATATTTGGACCGACCGACATAGTCCGAACGACCGACCGACATAGACCGACCGACATAGAGCGAACGAGATAGACCGTCCGACTGACATAGACCGACCGACAAACATTGACCGACCGACATAGATCAACCGAACGACATAGACCAACCGACCGACATAGGCCGACCGACCGACATAGGCCGACCGACATAGACCGACCGACATATACCGACCGACATAGACCGACCGACATAGACCGACCGACATAGACCGAACGACCGACATTGACTGACCAACATAGACCGATCGATATAGACCAACCGACCGACATAGACCGACCGATCAACATAGACTGACCGACCGACATTGACCGAACGACATAGACCGACCGACATAGACCGACCGACATAGACTGCCTGAACGACTTGGAGCGACCGACTGACATAGACCGACCGACATAGACCAACCAACATAGACCGAACGACATAGAAGGAACAACATAGACCGACCGACATAGACCGACCGACATGGACCGAAAGACATAGACCGAGCGACATTGACCGACCGACATTGACCGACCGACATTGACCGACCGACATTGACTGACCGACATTGACCGACCGACATTGACCGACCGACATAGACCGACCGACCGACACAGAAAGAACGACCGACATAGCCCGATCGACATAGACCGACCGACATAGACCAACCGACATTGACCGACCGACATAGACCGTCCGACATAGACCGAAAGACGTAGACCAACCGACCGACATAGACCGACCGATCAACATAGACCGACCGACCGACATAGACCGAACGACATAGACCGACTGACATAGACCGACCGAGATAGACAGCCCGAACGACTTGGACCGACTGACTGACATAGACCGACCGACATAGACCGAACGACATAGACCGACAAAGAAAGAACGACCGACATAGCCCGAACGACATAGACCGACCGACACAAAAAGAACGACCAACATAGCCCGAGCGACATAGACCGACCGACATAGACCAAGCGACATAGACCGAACGACATAGACCGAACGACATAGACAGACCAACGGAACAAGACTGACCGACCGACATAGTTTGACCGACATAGACCAACCGACATTGACCGACCGACCGACATAGACCGACCGACATAGACCGACCGACGTAGACCAACCGACCTACGTAGACCGACCGATCGACATAGACCGACCGACTGACATAGACCGACCGACATAGAACGACCGACATAGACCAACTGACATAGACCGACCGACATAGACCGACCGACATAGACCGACCGACCGACACAGAAAGATTGACTGACATAGCCCGAACGACATAGACCGACCGACATAGACCCACCGACATAGACTGAACGACATAGACCAACCGACATTGACCGACCGACCGACATAGACCGAACAACATAGACCGACCGACGTAGACCAACCGACCTACATAGACCAACCGATCGACATAGACCGAACGACCGACATAGACCGAACGACATAGACCAACCGACATTGACCGACCGACCGACATAGACCGTCCGACATAGACCGACCGACATAGACCGAATGACATAGACCGACCGATCGACATAGACCGAACGACATAGACCGACGGACATAGACCGACCGAACGACATAGACCGCCCAACATAGTCCGAGCGACATAGACTGACCGACTGACATAGACCAACCGACATTGACCGACCGACATAGACCGACCGACATAGACCGAACGACATAGACTGAACGACATAGACCGACTGAGATAGTCTGCCCGAACCAATTGGACTGACCGACTGACATAGACCGACCGACATAGACCGAACGACATAGACCGCCCGATCGACAGAGACCGAACGACATAGACCGAACAACCGACATAGACTGAACGACATAGACCGACCGAAATTGACCGACCGTCATAGACCGACCGAAATAGACCGAACGACATAGACCGACCGACAGACATAGACCAACCGACATAGACCGACCGACCGACATAGAGAGAACGACCGACATAGCCCGAACGACATAGACCGAACGACCGACATAGACCGACCGACCGACATAGACCGACCGACATTGACCGAACGACATAGACCGACCGACATGGAGCGACCGACCAAGACCGACCGACCGACATAGACCGAACGACCGACATTGACTGACTGACATAGGCCGATCGATCGACAAAGACTGACCAACAAAGACCGAACGACATAGACTGACCGAACGACATAGACCAAACGACCGACATAGACCGACCGAACGACCTAGACTGACCGACATAGACCGACAGACCGACATAGACCGACTGACATAGACCGAACGACACAGACTGACCGACATAGACCGACCGATATAGACCGAAGGACATAGACTGAACGACATAGACCGAACGACATAGACCGAACGACATAGACCGACCGACATAGACCGAACGACATAGACCGACCGACATTGACTGACCGACACAGAGCGACCGACCGACACAGAAAGAACGACCGACATAGCCCGAACGACATAGACCGACCGACATAGACCGAACGACATTGACCGACTGACATAGACCGAACGACCGACACAGAAAGAACGACCGACATAGCCCGAACGACCTAGACCAACCGACATAGACCAACTGACATAGACCGAACGACATAGACCGAACTACATAGACAGACCAACCGACCAAGACTGACCGACTGACATAGTCCGACCTACATAGACCAACCGACATTGACTGACCGACCGACATAGACCGACCGACGTAGATCAACCGACCGACATAGACCGACCGACATAGACCGACCGACAAAGACCGACCGACATAGACAGAACGACATAGACTGACCGACATGGACCGACCAACCAAGTCCGACCGACCGACTTAGTCCGACCGACATAGATCGACCGACGTGGACCGATCGACCAAGACCGACCGAACCACATAGACCGAACGACATAGACCGAATGACATAGACCGAACGACATTGACCGGACGACATACACCGAGTGACATAGACCGACCTACAAAATTAGACCGAACGACAAAGACCGACCGACAAAGCCCGAACGACATAGACCGACCGAAATAGACTAACCGACATAGTCCAAACGACATAGACCGAACGACATACACCGACCGACATAGAACGACCGACAGACGTAGACCGAACGACATAGACCAAACGACATAGACCGACCGACATAGACTGAACGACATAGACCGACCAACAGACATAGACCGAACGACCGACATAGACTGAACGACATAGACCGACCGAAATTGACCGGCCGTCATAGACCGACCGAAATAGACCGAACGACATAGACCGACCGACAGACATAGACCAACCGACATAGACCGACCGACCGACATAGAGAGAACGACCGACATAGCCCGAACGACATAGACCGAACGACCGACATAGACCGACCGACCGACATAGACCGACCGACATTGACCGAACGACATAGACCGACCGACATGGACCGACCGACCAAGACCGACCGACCGACATAGACCGAACGACCGACATTGACTGACTGACATAGGCCGATCGATCGACATAGACTGACCAACAAAGACCGAACGACATAGACTGACCGAACGACATAGACCAAACGACCGACATAGACCGACCGAACGACCTAGACTGACCGACATAGGCTGACAGACCGACATAGACCGACTGACATAGACCGAACGACACAGACTGACCGACATAGACCGACCGACATAGACCGAAGGACATAGACCGAACGACATAGACCGACTGACATAGAGCGAACAACATAGACCGAACGACATAGACCGACCGACATAGACCGACCGACATAGACCGACCGACATAGACCGACCGACATTGACTGACCGACATAGAGCGACCGACCGACACAGAAAGAACGACCGACATAGCCCGAACGACATAGACCGACCGACATAGACCGAACGACATTGACCGAGCGACATGGACCGACCGACCAAGACCGACCGACCAAGACCGACCGACCGACATAGACCGAATGACCGACATTGACTGACTGACATAGCCCGATCGATCGACATAGACCGACCCACATAGACTGAACGACATAGACCAACCGAACGACATAGACCAAACGACCGACATAGACCGACCGAACGACCTAGACTGACCAACATAGACTGACAGACCGACATAGACCGACTGACATATACCGAACGACACAGACTGACCGACATAGACCGAAAGACATAGACCGACCGACATTGACCGACTGACATAGACCGAACGACCGACACAGAAAGACCGAACGACATAGACCGACTGACATAGACCGAACGACATAGACCGACCGACATTGACCGACCGACATAGAGCGACCGACCGACACAGAAAGAACGACCGACATAGCCCGAGCGACATAGACCGACCGACATAGACCGAACGACATTGACCGAGCGACATGGACCGACCGACCAAGACCAACCGACCAAGACCGACCGACCGGCATAGACCGAACGACCGACATTGACTGACTGACATAGCCCGATCGATCGACATAGACCGACCCACATAGACCGAACGACATAGACTGACCGAACGTCATAGACCAAACGACCGACATAGACCGACCGAACAACCTAGACTGACCAACATAGACTGACAGACCGACATAGACCGACTGACATATACCGAACGACACAGACCGACCGACATAGACCGAAAGACATAGACCGACCGACATTGACCGACTGACATAGACCGAACGACCGACACAGAAAGAACGACCGACATAGCCCGAACGACATAGACCGACCGACATAGACCAACTGACATAGACCGAACAACATAGACCGTCTGACATAGACCGACCGACATAGACCGACCGACATAGACCGACGACCTACACAGAAAGAATGGCCAACATAGCCCGAACGACATAGACCGACCGACATAGACCAACCGACATACACCGAACGACATAGACCGAACGACATAGACAGACCAACCGACCAAGACTGACCAACCGAGATAGTCCGACCGACATGGACCAACCGACATTGACCGACCGACCGACATAGACCGACCGACATAGACCGACCGACGTAGATCAACCGACCGACGTAGACCGAACGATCAACATAGACCAACCGACCGACATAGACCGAACGACATAGACCGACCGACATAGGCCGAACGAGAGAGACTGCCCGAACAACTTGGACCGACCGACTGACATAGATCAACTGACGTAGACCGAACGACATAGACCGACCAACTTAGACCGAGCGACATAGACTGAACGACCGACATAGACCAACCGACATAGACCAAACGACATAGACCGAACGACATAGACCGACCGACATAGACCGACCGACATAGACCGACCGACCGACATAGACCGAAGGACATAGACCGAACGACATAGACCGACAGACATAGACTAAACGACATTGACCGACCGACCGATATAGACCGTCCAACATAGACCGACCGACGTAGACCAACCGACCGACATAGACCGACCGATCAACATAGACTGACCGACCGACATAGACCGAACGACATAGAACAACCGACGTAGACCAACCGACCGACATAGACCAACCGATCAACATAGACTGACCGACCGACATAGACCGAACGACATAGAACGACCGACATAGACCGACCGAGATAGACTGCCCAAACGACTTGGAGCGACCCACTGACATAGACCGACCGACATAGACCAACCGACATAGACTGAACAACATAGAACGAACAACATAGACCGACCGACATAGACCTTCCGACATGGACCGAAAGACATAGACCAAGCGACACTGACCGAGCGACATTGACCGACCGACATTGACTGACCGACATTGACCGACCGACAATGACCGAAAGACATAGACCGAGCGACATTGACCGACCGACATTGACCGACCGACATTGACTGACCGACATTGACCGACCGACATTGACCGAAAGACATAGACCGAGCGACATTGACCGACCGACATTGACCGACTGACATTGACCGACCGACATTGACCGACCGACATAGACCGACAGACCGACACAGAAAGAACGACCGACATAGCCCGAACGACATAGACCGAACGACATAGACCGACCGACATAGACCGACCGACATAGACCGACCAACATTGACCAAACGACATAGACCGACCGACATGGACCGACCGACCAAGACCGATCGACCGACATAGACCGAACGACCGACATTGACTGACTGACATAGGCCGATCGATCGACATAGACTGACCAACAAAGACCGAACGACATAAACTGACCGAACGACATAGACCAAACGACCGACATAGACCGACCGAACGACCTAGACTGACCGACATAGACTGACAGACTGACATAGACCGACTGACATAGACCGAACGACACAGACTGACCGACATAGACCGACCGACATAGACCGAAGGACATAGACCGAACGACATAGACCGAACGACATAGACCGACCGACATAGTCCGACTGAGATAGACTGCCCGAACGACTTGGACCGACCGACCGACATAGACCAACTGACATAGACCGAACGACATAGAAGGAACAACATAGACCGACCGACATAGACCGACCGACATATACCGAGCGACATAGACCGACCGACATTGACCGGACGACATACACCGACCGACATAGACCGACCGACAGAATTAGACCGACCGACAAAGACCAACCGACATAGACCGATCGACATAGACCGACCGACATAGACCGACCGACATAGACCGACCGACCGACACAGAAAGAAGGACCGACATAGCCCGACCGACAGAGACTGACTGACATAGGCCAACTGACATAGACCGAACGACATAGACCGAACGACATAGACAGACCAACCGACCAAGACTGACCGACCGACATAGTCCGACCTACATAGACCAACCGACATTGACTGACCGACTGACATAGACCGACCGACGTAGATCAACCGACCGACATAGACCGACCGACATAGACCGACCGACAAAGACCGACCGACATAGACAGAACGACATAGACTGACCGACATGGACCGACCAACCAAGTCCGACCGACATAGATCGACCGACGTGGGCCGATCGACCAAGACCGACCGAACCACATAGACCGAACGACATAGACCGACCGACATAGACCGAACGACATTGACCGGACGACATTGACCGACCGACATAGACCGACAGACCAATACAGAAAGAACGACCGACATAGCCCGAACGACATAGAGCGACCGACATAGACCAACCGACATAGACCGAACGACATAGACCGAACGACATAGACAGACCAACCGACCAAGACTGACATAGACCGACATAGTCCGACCGACATAGACCAACCGACATTGACCGACCGACCAACATAGACCTAACGACATAGACCGACCGACCGACATAGACCAACAGACATAGACCAACCGACATTGACCGACCGACTGACATCGACCGTCCGACATAGACCGACCGACGTAGACCAACCGACCGACATAGACCGACTGATCAACATAGACTGACCGACCGACATAGACTGAACGACATAGACCGACCGACATAGACCGACTGAGATAGACTGCCCGAACGACTTGGACCGACCGACTGACATAGACCAACCGACATAGACCGAACGACATAGACCGACGGACATAGACCGACCAAACGACATAGACCGACCAACATAGACCGAACGACATAGGCTGACCGACCGACATAGACCAACCGACATAGACCGAACGACATAGACCGAACGACATAGACCGACCGACCGACATAGACCGAAGGACATAGACCGAACGACATAGACCGACCGACCGACAAAGTCCGACCGACATAGACCGTCCGACATGGACCGACCGACATGGACCAACCGACATGGACCAACCGACATAGACGGAGCGACCGACATAGTCCGAACAACCGACCGACATAGACCGACCGACATAGACCGACCAACATAGACAGAACGATATAGACCGACCGACATAGACAGAACGACATAGACCGACCGAAATAGACCGAACGACATAGACTGACCGACCGACATAGACCAACCGACATAGACCGACCGACCGACATAGAGAGAACGACCGACATAGCCCGAACGACATAGACCGACCGACATAGACCAAACGACATAGACCGACCGACATAGACCGACTGAGATAGACTGCCCGAACGACTTGGACTGACCGACCGACATAGACCAACCGACATAGACCGAACGACATAGAAGGAACAACATAGACCGACCGAAATAGACCGACCGACATAGACCGAGCGACATAGACCGACCGACATTGACCGGACGACATACACTGACCGACATAGACCGACCGACAGAATTAGACCGACCGACAAAGACCAACCGACATAGACCGAACGACATAGACCGACCGACATAGACCGACCGACATAGACCGACCGACATAGACCGACCGACATAGACCGAACGACATAGACCGACCGACCGACACAGAAAGAAGGACCGACATAGCCCGAACGACAGAGACCGACCGACATAGACCAACTGACATAGACCGAACGACATAGACCGAACGACATAGACAGACCAACCGACCAAGACTGACCGACCGACATAGTCCGACCTACATAGACCAACCGACATTGACCGACCGACCGACATTGACCGACCGACGTAGATCAACCGACCGACATAGACCGACCGATCAACATAGACCGACCGACCGACATAGACCGACCGACCGACATAGACCGAACGACTTGGACCGACCGACATAGACCGACCGAGATAGACGGCCCGAACGACTTGGACCGACCGACTGACATAGACCAACCGACATAGACCGAACGACATAGACCGACGGACATAGACCGACCAAATGACATAGACCGACCAACATAGACCGAGCGACATAGGTTGACCGACCGACATAGACCAACCAACATAGACCGAACGACATAGACCGAACGACATAGACCGACCGACCGACATAGACCGTCCGACATGGACCGACCGACATGGACTGACCGGCATAGACGGACCGACCGACATAGTCCGAACGACCGACCGACATAGACCGACCGACATAGACAGAACGCCATAGACCGACCGACATAGACAGAACGACATAGACTGACCGACATGGACCGACCAACCACGTCCGACCGACTGACTTAGTCCAACCGACATAGATCGACCGACGTGGACCGATTGTCCAAGACCGACCGAACCACATAGACCGAACGACATAGACCGACCGAAAAAGACCGACCGAACGACATTCACCGAACGACATACACCGAGTGACATAGACCGCCCGACAGAATTAGACCGAACGACAAAGACCGACCGACAAAGCCCGAACGACATAGACCGACCGAAATAGACCAACCGACATAGTCCAAATGACATAGACCGAACGACATACACCGACCGACATAGACCGAACGACATAGACCGACCAACAGACATAGACTGAACAACATAGACCGACCGACATAGACCGAACGACATAGAACGACCGACATAGACCAACCGACATAGACCGACCGAAATAGACCAAACGACATAGACCGACCGACCGACATAGACCAACCGACATAGACCGACCGACCGACATAGAGAGAACGACCGACATAGCCCGAACGACATAGACCGACCGACCGACATAGACCGACCGACTGACATCGACCGACCGACATTGACCAAACGACATGGACCGACCGACCAAGACCGATCGACCAAGACCGACCGACCGACATAGACCGAACGACCGACATTGACTGACTGACATAGCCCGATCGATCGACATAGACCGACCGACAGAATTAGACCGAACGACAAAGACCGACCAACAAAGCCCGAACGACATAGACCGACCGAAATAGACCAACCGACATAGTCCAAATGACATAGACCGAACGACATACACCGACCGACATAGACCGAACGACATAGACCGACCAACAGACATAGACTGAACGACATAGACCGACCGACATAGACCGAACGACATAGACCGACCGACATAGACCAACCGACACAGACCGACCGAAATAGACCAAACGACATAGACCGACCGACCGACATAGACCAACTGACATAGACCGACCGACCGACATAGAGAGAACGACCGACATAGCCCGAACGACATAGACCGACCGACATAGACCGAACGACCGACATAGACCGACCGACCGACATCGACCGACCGACATTGACCGAACGACATGGACCGACCGACCAAGACCGATCGACCAAGACCGACCGACCGACATAGACCGAACGACCGACATTGACTGACTGACATAGCCCGATCGATCGACATAGACTGACCAACATAGACCGAACGACATAGACTGACCGAACGACATAGACCAAACGATCGACATAGACCGACCGAACGACCTAGACTGACCAACATAGACTGACAGACCGACATAGACCGACTGACACAGACCGAAAGACATCGACCGACCGACATTGACCGACCAACATAGACCGAACGACCGACACAGAAAGAATGACCGACATAGCCCGAACGACATAGACCAACCGACACAGACCGAACGACATAGACCGAACGACATACACAGACCAACCGACCAAGACTAACATAGACCGACATAGTCCGACCGACATAGACCAACCGACATTGACCGACCGACCGACGTAGACCGACCGACATAGACCAACCGACCTACATAGACCGACCGATCGACATAGACCGACCGACCGACATAGACCGACAGACATAGACCAACCGACATTGACCGACCGACTGACATAGACCATCCGACATAGACCAACCGACGTAAACCAACCTACTGACATAGATCGACCGATCAACATAGACCGACCGACCGACGTAGACCGACCGACGTAGACCAACCGACATAGACCGAACGACATAGAAGGAACAACATAGACCGACCGACATAGACCGACCGACATGGACCGACCGACATGGACTGAAAGACATATACCGAGCGACATAGACCGACTGACATTGACCGACCGACATTGACCGACCGACATTGACCGACCGACATTGACCAACCGACATTGACCGACCGACATTGACCGACCGACAGAGACCAACCGACCGACACAGAAAGAACGACCGACATAGCCCGAACGGCATAGACCGACCGACATAGACCAACCGACATAGACCGAACGACATAGACCGAACGACATAGACAGACCAACCAACCAAGACTGAACGAGCTACATAGTCCGGCCGACTTAGAACAACCGACATTGACCGACCGACCGACCGACGTAGACCAACTGACCTACATAGAGTGACCTATCGACATAGACCGACCGACCGACATAGACAGAACGACATAGACCGACCGAAATAGACCGAACGACATAGACCGACCGACCGACATAGACCAACCGACATAGACCGACCGACCGACATAGAGAGAACGACCGAGATAGCCCGAACGACATAGACCGACCGACATAGACCAAACGACATAGACCGACCGACATAGACCGACTGAGATAGACTGCCCGAACGACTTGGACCGACCGACCGACATAGACCAACCGACATAGACCGAACGACGTAGAAGAAACAACATAGACCGACCGACATAGACCGACCGACATAGACCGAGCGACATAGACCGACCGACATTGACCGTTCGACATTGACCGGACGACATACACCGACCGACATAGACCGACCGACAGAATTAGACCGACCGACAAAGACCAACCGACGTAGACCGAACGACATAGACCGACCGACATAGACCGACCGACATAGACCGACCGACATAGACCGACCGACATAGACCGACCGACATAGACCGACCGACATAGACCGACCGACCGACACAGAAAGAAGTACCGACATAGCCCGAACGACAGAGACCGACCGACATAGACCAACTGACATAGACTGAATGACATAGACTGAACGACATAGACAGACCAACCGACCAAGACTGACCGACCGACATAGTCCGACCTACATAGACCAACCGACATTGACCGACCGATCAACATAGACCGACCGACCGACATAGACCGACCGACCGACATAGACCGAGCGACACAGACCGACCGACATAGACCGACCGAGATAGACGGCCCGAACGACTTGGACCGACCGACTGACATAGACCAACCGACATAGATCGAACGACATAGACCGACGGACATAGACCGACCAAATGACATAGACCGACCAACATAGACCGAGCGACATAGGTTGACCGACCGACATAGACCAACCAACATAGACCGAACGACATAGACCGAACGACATAGACCGACCGACCGACAAAGTCCGACCGACATAGACCGTCCGACATGGACCGTCCGACATGGACCAACCGGCATAGACGGACCGACCGATATAGTCCGAACGACCGACCGACATAGACCGACCGACATAGACCGACCGACATAGACAGAACGCCATAGACCGACCGACATAGACAGAACGACATAGACTGACCGACATGGACCGACTAACCACGTCCGACCGACTGACTTAGTCCAACCGACATAGATCGACCGACGTGGACCGATCGACCAAGACCGACCGAACCACATAGACCGAACGACATAGACCGACCGAAAAAGACCGACCGAACGACATTCACCAAACGACATACACCGAGCGACATAGACCGACCGACAGAATTAGACCGAACGACAAAGACCGACCGACAAAGCCCGAACGACATAGACCGACCGAAATAGACGAACCGACATAGTCCAAATGACATAGACCGAACGACATACACCGACCGACATAGACCGAACGACATAGACCGACCAACAGACATAGACCGAACGACATAGACCGACCGACATAGACCGAACGACATAGACCGACCGACATAGACCAACTGACATAGACCGACCGAAATAGACCGACTGAGATAGACTGCCCGAACGACTTGGACCGACCGACCGACATAGACCAACCGACATAGACCGACCGACCGACATAGAGAGAACGACCGACATAGCCCGAACGACATAGACCGACCGACATAGACCAAACGACATAGACCGACCGACATAGACCGACTGAGATAGACTGCCCGAACGACTTGGACCGACCGACCGACATAGACCAACCGACATAGACCGAACGACATAGAAGGAACAACATAGACCGACCGAAATAGACCGACCGACATAGACCGAGCGACATAGACCGACCGACATTGACCGGACGACATACACTGACCGACATAGACCGACCGACATAGACCGACTAACATGGACCAAACGACATAGACCGAACGACATAGACCAACCGACTGACATAGACCGACCGACATAGACCGACCAACATAGACCAACCGACATAGACCGAACGACATAGACCAAACGACATAGACAGACCGACCGACCAAGACTGACCGACCGACATAGCCCGACCGACATAAACCGCCCGACATAGACCGACCGACCGACATAGACCAACCGACATAGACCGAACGACATAGACCGAGCGACATAGACTGACCGACCGACATAGTCCAAACGACATAGACCGAACGACATAGACCGACGGACCGACATAGACCGACCGACATGGACCGACCGACATGGACCGACTGACATAGACCGACCGAGGTAGACTGACCGACCGACATAGACCGACCGACATAGACCGAACGACATTGACCGACCGACCGACATAGACCAACCAACCGACATAGACCGACCGACATAGACAGAACGACATAGACCGACGGACATGGACCGACCGACAGACCGACTTAGTCTGACCGACATGGACCGATCGACCAAGACCGACCGAATCATATAGACCAAATGACATAGACCGACCGACATAGACCGACCGATCGACATAAACCGAACGACATACACCGACCGTAATAGACCGACCGAGAGACATAGACCAAACGACATAGACCGAACGACATAGACTGACCGACATAGACCGACCGACATAGACCGAACAACATAGACCGACCGACATAGACCGACCGAGGTAGACTGACCGACCGACATAGACCGACCGACATAGACCGAACGACATTGACCGACCGACCGACATAGACTGAACGACATAGACCGACGGACATAGACCGACCGAACGACACAGACCGAACAACATAGACCGAATGACATAGACCGACCGACCGACATAGACAGACCGAACGACATAGACCGACCGACATAGACCGAACGACATAGGCCGATCGACAGACATAGACCGACCGACCGACATAGACCGAAAGACATAGACCGACAGACATAGACCGACTGACCGACATAGACCGACCGACATAGAACGAACGACATAGATCTACCAAATGACACAGACCGACCGACCGACATAGACCGACCGATATAGACCGAACGACATTGACCGACCAACATAGACCGAAAGACATAGACCGACCGACATAGACCGACCGACATAGACCGAACGACATAGGCTGACCAACAGAGACTGATCGACCGACTTTGACTGACCACCCGACAAATATCGACCGACAAAGACCGACCAACCGACATAGACCGACCGAATTAGACTGACCGACATAGACCGACCGACATAGGCCGAATGAAAGACATAGACCGACCGACCGACATGGACCAAACGACATAGACCAACCGACATAGACCGACCGAACGACATAGACCGACCGACCGACATCGACCGACCGACATAGACCGAAAGGCATAGACCGACCGACATAGAGCGACCGACAGACATAGACAGAGCGACATAGACCGACCGAAAAAGACCGACCGAACGACATTCACCGAACGACATACACCGAGCGACATAGACCGACCGACAGAATTAGACCGAACGACAAAGACCGACCGACAAAGCCCGAACGACATAGACCGACCGAAATAGACGAACCGACATAGTCCAAATGACATAGACCGAACGACATACACCGACCGACATAGACCGAACGACATAGACCGACCAACAGACATAGACCGAACGACATAGACCGACCGACATAGACCGAACGACATAGACCGACCGACATAGACCAACTGACATAGACCGACCGAAATAGACCGACTGAGATAGACTGCCCGAACGACTTGGACCGACCGACCGACATAGACCAACCGACATAGACCGACCGACCGACATAGAGAGAACGACCGACATAGCCCGAACGACATAGACCGACCGACATAGACCAAACGACATAGACCGACCGACATAGACCGACTGAGATAGACTGCCCGAACGACTTGGACCGACCGACCGACATAGACCAACCGACATAGACCGAACGACATAGAAGGAACAACATAGACCGACCGAAATAGACCGACCGACATAGACCGAGCGACATAGACCGACCGACATTGACCGGACGACATACACTGACCGACATAGACCGACCGACAGAATTAGACCGACCGACAAAGACCAACCGACATAGACCGAACGACATAGACCGACCGACATAGACCGACCGACATAGACCGACCAACATAGACCAACCGACATAGACCGAACGACATAGACCAAACGACATAGACAGACCGACCGACCAAGACTGACCGACCGACATAGCCCGACCGACATAAACCGCCCGACATAGACCGACCGACCGACATAGACCAACCGACATAGACCGAACGACATAGACCGAGCGACATAGACTGACCGACCGACATAGTCCAAACGACATAGACCGAACGACATAGACCGACGGACCGACATAGACCGACCGACATGGACCGACCGACATGGACCGACCGACATAGACCGACGGACCGACATAGACCAACCAACCGACATAGACCGACCGACATAGACAGAACGACATAGACCGACGGACATGGACCGACCGACAGACCGACTTAGTCTGACCGACATGGACCGATCGACCAAGACCGACCGAACCATATAGACCAAATGACATAGACCGACCGACATAGACCGACCGATCGACATAAACCGAACGACATACACCGACCGTAATAGACCGACCGAGAGACATAGACCAAACGACATAGACCGAACGACATAGACTGACCGACATAGACCGACCGACATAGACCGAACAACATAGACCGACCGACATAGACCGACCGAGGTAGACTGACCGACCGACATAGACCGACCGACATAGACCGAACGACATTGACCGACCGACCGACATAGACTGAACGACATAGACCGACGGACATAGACCGACCGAACGACACAGACCGAACAACATAGACCGAATGACATAGACCGACCGACCGACATAGACAGACCGAACGACATAGACCGACCGACATAGACCGAACGACATAGGCCGATCGACAGACATAGACCGACCGACCGACATAGACCGAAAGACATAGACCGACAGACATAGACCGACTGACCGACATAGACCGACCGACATAGAACGAACGACATAGATCTACCAAATGACACAGACCGACCGACCGACATAGACCGACCGAAATAGACCGAACGACATTGACCGACCAACATAGACCGAAAGACATAGACCGACCGACATAGACCGACCGACATAGACCGAACGACATAGGCTGACCAACAGAGACTGATCGACCGACTTTGACTGACCACCCGACAAATATCGACCGACAAAGACCGACCAACCGACATAGACCGACCGAATTAGACTGACCGACATAGACCGACCGACATAGGCCGAATGAAAGACATAGACCGACCGACCGACATGGACCAAACGACATAGACCAACCGACATAGACCGACCGAACGACATAGACCGACCGACCGACATCGACCGACCGACATAGACCGAAAGGCATAGACCGACCGACATAGAGCGACCGACAGACATAGACAGAGCGACATAGATCGACCGACATAGTTAGAACGACAGACCGACCGACATACACCAACCGACCGACATAGACCGACCCACTTAGACCTAACGACATAGACTGAATGATATAGACCGACCGACATAAACCGACCGCAATAGACCGACCGACATAGACCGACCGACCGACATAGACCGACCGACCGACATAGACCGACCGACATAGACCGACCGACATAGACCGACCGACCGACCAACATAGAAGGAACGACCGACATAGCCCGAACGACATAGACCGACCGACATAGACCAACCGACAGAGACGGAACGACATAGACCGAACGACATAGACCGCCTGACATGGACCGACCGACATAGACAGACCGACTGACCAAGACTGACTGACCGACATAGTCCTACCGACATAGACCAACCGACATTGACCGACCAACCGACATAGACCTTCCGACCGAAATAGAAAGAATGACCGACATAGCCTGAATGACATAGACCGACCGACATAGACAAACCAACATAGACCGTCCGACATAGGCCGAACGACATTGACAGACCGACCGGCCAAGACTGACCGACCGACATAGTCCGACCGACATAGACTAACCGACATAGACCGACGAGCATAGTTCATCCGACATTGACCGTCCGACATAGAGCGACCGAGATAGACTGACCGAACGACATAGACCGACCGACATAGACCCACCGACCAAGATTGACCGAATGACATAGACTGACCGACCGACATAGACCGAACGACATAGACAAACTGACATAGACCGACCAACCGACATAGACCGAACGACATAGACCAACCGACATAGACCGAACGACATATGCCGACCGACATAGAAAGAACGACCGACATAGCCCGAACGACATAGACCGACCAACATAGACCAACCGACATAGACCGAACGACATAGACCAAACGACATAGACAGACCGACCGACCAAGACTGACCGACCGACATAGCCCGACCGACATAAACCGCCCGACATAGACCGACCGACCGACATAGACCGACCGACATAGACCGACCGACATAGACCGACCGACATAGACCGAAAGACATAGAGCGACCGACATTGACCGACCGACAGGCATAGACCGACCGACGTAGACAAACCAACCGACATAGACCGACTGACCAACATAGACCGACCAACATAGACCGAACGACATAGACTGACCGACCGACATAGACCGATCGACTTAGACCGCACGACATAGACCGACCGACATAGACCGACCGACATGGACCGACCGACATGGACCGACCGACATTGACCGACGGACCGACATAGACCAACCAACCGACATAGACCGACCGACATAGACAGAACGACATAGACCGACGGACATGGACCGACCGAAAGACCGACTTAGTCTGACCGACATGGACCGATCGACCAAGACCGACCGAAACACATAGACCGAATGACATAGAACGACCGACACAGACCGACCGATCGACATAGACCGAATGACATACACCGACCGACATAGACCGAATGTCATAAACCAACCGACATAGACCGACCGAGATAGACTGACCGACCGACATAGACCGACTGACATAGACCGAACGTCATAGACCGACCGAACAACACAGACCGACCAACATAGACCAAACAACATAGACCGAATGACATAGACCGACCGACCGACATAGACAGACCGAACGACATAGACCGACCGACAAAGACCGAACGACATTGACTGACCGACCGACATAGACCGAACGAAATAGACCGACGGATATAGACCGACCGAACGACGCAGACCGACCAACATAGACTGAACAACATAGACCGAAAGACATAGACCGACCGACCGACATAGACCGAAAGACATAGACCGACAGACATAGACCGAAAGACATAGACCGTCCGACATAGACCGACCGACATAGACCGAACGACATAGACAGACCGACATAGACTGAACGACATAGACCGACCGACTTAGACCGAACAACATAGACTGACCAACAGAGACTGACCGACCGACTTTGACCGACCACCCTACAAATATCAACCGACAAAGACCGACCAACCGACATAGACCGACCGAATTAGACTGACCGACATAGACCGACCGACATAGGCCGAATGAAAGACATAGACCGACCGACCGACATAGACCGAACGACATAGACCGACCGACATAGACCGACCAACCGACATCGACCGAACAACATAGACCGACTGACATTGACGGACAGACATAGACCAACCAACATAGAGCGACCGACAGACATAGACCGACCGAAATAGACCGACCGACATACACCGAACGACATAGACCGACCGACATACACCAACCGACCGACATAGACCGACCCACTTAGACCTAACGACATAGACCGACCGACATAGACAGACCGACCGACCAACATAGAAAGAACGACCGACATAGCCCGAACGACATAGACCGAGCGACATAGACGAACCGACATAGACCGAACGACATAGACCGAACAACATAGACCGCCTGACATGGACCGACCGACATAGACAGACCGACCGACCAAGACTGACCGACCGACATAGTCCTACCGACATAGACCAACCGACATTGACCGACCGACCGACCGACATAGACCTTCCGACCGAAATAGAAAGAACGACCGACATAGCCCGAATGACATACACCAACAGACATAGACCAACCGACATAGACCGACCAACATAGACTGACCAACAGAGACTGACCGACCGACTTTGACCGACCACCCGACAAAGATCGACCGACAAAGACCGACCAACCGACATAGACCGACCGAATTAGACTGACCGACATAGACCGACTGACTGACATAGACCGTTCGACTGACATAGACCGACTGAACAACATAGACCGACCGAACAACATAGACTGACTGACATAGACCGACCGACATAGGCCGACCGACATAGGCCGAATGAAAGACATAGAGCGACCGACCGACATAGACTGAACGACATAGACCTACCGACATAGACCGACCGACCGACATAGGCCTACCGACATAGACCGACCGACATAGACCGAACGACATAGACCGACCGACATAGACCGACGGACCAACAAAGACCGACCTACATAGACCGACCGACATAGACCAACCGACATAGACCGAACGACATAGACCGAACGACATAGACCGCCTGACATGGACCGACCGACATAGACAGACCGACATAGACACACCGACCGACCAAGACTGACTGACCGACATAGTCCTACCGACATAGACCAACCGTCATTGACCGACCGACCGACATAGACCGACCGACATAGACCGACCGACATAGACCTTCCGACCGACATAGAAAGAACGACCGACATAGCCCGAATGACATAGACCAACCGACATAGACCGTCCAAAATAGACCGAACGACATAGACAGACCGACCGGCCAAGACTGACCGACCGACATAGTCCGACTGATATAGAGCAACCGACATAGACCGACCGACATAGTTCGTCCGACATTGACCGTCCGACATAGACCGACCGACATAGACCGACCGACTTAGACCCACCGACCGACATAGACCGAACGACATAGACAAACCGACATAGACCGAAAGACATAGACAGACCGACCGACCAAGACTGACCGACCGACATAGTCCGACTGACATAAACCGCCCGACATTGACCGACCGACCGACATAGACTGAACGACATAGACTGAACAACCAACATAGACCATCCGACCGACATAGACTGACCAACCGACATACACTGAACGACATAGACCAACCGACATAGACCGACCAACATAGACTGACCAACAGAGACTGACCGACCGACTTTGACTGACCACCCGACAAAGATCGACCGACAAAGACCGACCAACCGACATAGAACGACCGAATTAGACTGACCGACATAGACCGACCGACTGACATAGACCGTTCGACTGACATAGACAGACCGAACAACATAGACCGACCGAACAACATAGACTGACCGACATAGACCGACCGACATAGGCCGAATGAAAGACATAGACCGACCGACCAACGTAGACCGAATGACATAGACCGACCGACATAGACCGAAAGACATAGACCGACCGACATAGACCGACCGACAGACATAGACCGAACGACATAGACCGACCGACATAGACCGACCGACCGACATAGACCGACCGACATAGACCGACCGACATAGACCGAAAGACATAGAGCGACCGACATTGACCGACTGACATAGACCGAACGACATAGACCGACCGACATAGACCCAACGACATAGACCGACCGACATAGACCGACCGACATAGACCGACCGACCGACATAGACCGACCGACATAGACCGACCGACATAGACCGACCGACATAGACCGACCGACATAGACCGACCGACATAGACCGACCGACATAGACCGACCGACATAGACCGACCGACATAGACCAAACGACATAGACCGAACGACATAGACCGACTACAATGGACCGACGGACATGGACCGACCGACCAAGACCGACAGACCGACTTAGTCCAACCGACATGGACCGATCGACCAAGACCGACCGAACCACATAGACCGAACGACATAGACCGACCGACATAGACCAACTGACCGACATAGACCGACCGACATAGAACGAATGACATAGACCAAATGACACAGACCGACCGACCGACATAGACCGACCGACATAGACCGACTGATATATACCGACCAACCGACATAGACTGACCAAACGAAATAGACCGACCGACATAGACCAAACGACATAGACCGTCCCAACAAAATAGACCGACAGACATAGCCCGATCGAAATAGAACGACTGACATAGACCGACTGACATTGACTGACCGACATAGACCGACCGACATAGACTGACCGACCGACATAGACCGACCGACATAGACCGACCGACATAGACCGACCGACATAGACCGAATGACATAGACCGACCGACATAGACCGACCGAGATAGACTGACCGACCGACATAGACCGACCGACATAGACCGAATGACATAGACCGAACGACTGACATAGAACGATCGACATAGACCGAACGACATTGACCGACCGACCGACATAGACCGAACGACATAGACCGACGGACATAGACCGACCGAACAACACAGACCGACCAAATAGACCGAACAACATAGACCGAATGACATAGACCGACCGACCGACATAGACAGACCGAAATAGACCGAACTACATAGACCGACCGACATAGACCGAACGACAGTCATACACCGAACGACATATACCGAGCGACATAGACTGACCAACCGACATAGACCGAACGACATAGACCGAACGACATAGACCGACCGACATAGACCGACGAACCAACATAGAGCGACCAACCGACATAGACCGACCGACATAGACAGAACGACATAGACCGACGGACATGGACCGACCGACCAAGACCGACAGACCGACTTAGTCCAACCGACATGGACCGATCGACCAAGACCGACCGAACCACATAGACCGAACGACATAGACCGACCGACATAGACCAACTGACCGACATAGACCGACCGACATAGAACGAATGACATAGATCTACCGAATGACACAGACCGACCGACCGACATAGACCGACCGACATAGACCGAATGATACAGCGCGAACAACCGACATAGACTGACCAAACGAAAAAGACCGACCGACATAGACCAAATGACATAGACCGTCCCAACAAAATAGACCGACAGACATAGCCCGATCGAAATAGAACGACCGACATAGACCGACTGACATTGACTGACCGACACAGACCGACCGAGATAGACTGACCGACCGACATAGACCGACCGACATAGACCGACCGACATAGACCGAATGACATAGACTGACCGACATAGACCGACCGAGATAGACCGACCGACAGACATAGACCGACTGACATATACCGAATGACATAGACCGAACGACTGATATAGAACGATCGACATAGACCGAATGACATTGACCGACCGACCGACATAGACCGAACGACATAGACCGACGGACATAGACCGACCGAACAACACAGACCGACCAAATAGACCGAACAACATAGACCGAATGACATAGACCGACCGACCGACATAGACAGACCGAAATAGACCGAACTACATAGACCGACCGACATAGCCCAAACGTCATAGACCGAATGACAAAGACCGACCGACATTTACCGACCGACATAGAACGACCGACATAAACCGAACGACATAGACCGACTGACATAGACAGAACGACATAGACCGACTGACATAGACCGAACGACATAGACCGACCAACACAGACCGACCGACATAGACCGAATGACATAGACTGAACGACATAGACCGAACGACATTGACCGACCGACATAGACCGACCGACCGACATAGACCGACCAACCGACATAGACCGAAAGACAGAGACCGAACGACATAGACCGACCAACATAGACCGACCGTATAGACCGAACGACATAGACCGACCGACATAGACCGAACGACATTGACCGACCGACATAGACCGACCGAAATAGACCGACCGACCGACATAGAAAGGACGGCCGACATAGCCCGAACGACATAGATCGAACGACATAGACCGAACGACATAGACCAAACGACATAGACAGACCGACCGACCAAGACTGACCGAACGACTTAGTCCGACTGACATAAACCGCCCGACATAGTCCGACCGACCGACATAGACCGAACGACATAAACCGAACAACCAACGTAGACCATCCAACCGACATAGACTGACCAACCGACATACACCGACCGACATAGACCAACCGACATAGACCGACCAACATAGACTGACCAACAGAGACTGACCGACCGACTTTGACCGACCACCCGACAAAGATCGACCGACAAAGACAGACCAACCGACATAGACCGACCGAATTAGACCGAACAACATAGACCGACCGACCGACATAGACCGTTCGACTGACATAGACCGACCGAACAACATAGACCGACCGAACAACATAGACTGACCGACATAGACCGACCGTCATAGGCCGAATGAAAGACATAGACCGACCTACCGACATAGACCGAACGACATAGACCGACCGACATAGACCGACCGACCGACATCGACCGACTGACATAGACCGACAGACATAGACCGACTGACATTGACGGACAGACATAGACCAACCGACATAGAGCGACCGACAGACATAGACCGACCGAAATAGACCGACCGAAATAGACCGACCGACATACACCGAACGACATAGACCGACCGACATAGACCGACCGACATAGACCGAACGACATAGACCGAACGACATAGACCAAACGACCGACATAGACCGAACGACATAGACCGAACAACCAACATAGACTTTCCGACCGACATAGACTGACCAACCGACATACACCGACCGACATAGACCAACCGACATAGACCGACCAACATAGACTGACCAACAGAGACTGACCGACCGACTTTGACCGACCACCCGACAAAGATCGACCGACAAAGACCGACCGACCGACATAGACCGAACGACATAAACCGAACAACCAACGTAGACCATCCAACTGACATAGACTGACCAACCGACATACACCAACCGACATAGACCAACTGACATAGACCGACCAACATAGACTGACCAACAGAGACTGACCGACCGACTTTGACCGACCACCCGACAAAGATCGACCGACAAAGACAGACCAACCGACATAGACCGACCGAATTAGACCGAACGACATAGACCGACCGACCGACATAGACCGTTCGACTTACATAGACCGACCGAAACACATAGACCGACAGAACAACATAGACTGACCGACATAGACCGACCATCATAGGCCGAATGAAAGACATAGACCGACCTAACGACATAGACCGAACGACATAGACCGATCGACATAGACCGACCGACCGACATCGACCGACTGACATAGACCGACAGACATAGACCGACCGACATAGACAGACCGACATAGACCGAATGACATAGACCGATCGACATAGACCAACCGACCGACATAGACCGAGCCACTTAGACCTAATGACATAGACCGAACGACATAGACAGACCGACATAGACCGAACGACATAGACCAAATGACATAGACAGACCGACCGACCAAGACTGACCGACCGACATAGTCCGACCGACATAAACCGCCCGACATTGACCGACCGACAGACATAGACTGAACGACATAGACCGAACAACCAACATAGACTTTCCGACCGACATAGACTGACCAACCGACATACACCGACCGACATAGACCAACCGACATAGACCGACCAACATAGACTGACCAACAGAGACTGACCGACCGACTTTGACCGACTACCCGACAAAGATCGACCGACAAAGACCGACCAACTGACATAGACCGACCGAATTAGACCGAACGACATAGACCGACCGACCGACATAGACCGTTCGACTGACATAGACCGACCGAACAACATAGACCGACCGAACAACATAGACTGCCCGACATAGACCGACCGACATAGGCCGAATGAAAGACATAGACCAACCGACCGACATAGACCGAACGACATAGACCGACCGACATAGACCGACCGACCGACATAGACCGTTCGACTGACATAGACCGACCGAACAACATAGACCGACTGAACAACATAGACTGCCCGACATAGACCGACCGACATAGACCGAACGACATAGACCGACCGACATAGACCGACCGACCGACATCGACCGACTGACATAGAGCGAAATACATAGACCGACCGACATAGATCGACCGACAGATATAGACCGAACGACATAGACCGATCGACATAGACCAACCGACCGACATAGACCGAGCCACTTAGACCTAACGACATAGACTGAACGACATAGACCGACCGACATAGACCGACCGAAAAAGACCGACATACATAGACCGACCGACCAACATAGACCGACCGACATCGACCGACCGACATAGACCAACCGACATAGACCGAACGACATAGACCAAACGACATAGACAGACCGACCGACCAAGACTGACCGACCGACATAGTCCGACCGACATAAACCGCCCGACATAGACCGACCGACCGATATAGACCGAACGACATAGACCGAACAACCAACATAGACTTTCCGACCGACATAGACTGACCAACTGACATACACCGACCGACATAGACCAACCGACATAGACCGACCAACATAGACTGACCAACAGAGACTGACCGACCGACTTTGACCGACCACCCGACAAAATCGACCGACAAAGACCGACCAACCGACATAGACCGACCGATTTAGACCGACCGACATAGACCGACCGACCGACCGACATAGACCGTTCGACTGAAATAGACCGACCGCACAACATAGACCGACCGAAAAACAGACTGATTGACATAGACCGACCGTCATAGGCCGAAAAAAAGACATAGACCGACCGACCGACATAGACCGAACGACATAGACCAACCGACATTGACCGACCGACATAGACCGACTGACATAGACCGAAAGATATAGACCGACCGACATAGACCGACCGACATAGACCGACCGACATAGTCCGACCGACATAGACCGACCGACCGACATAGAAAGAACGACCGACATAGCCCGAACGACATAGACCGACCAACATAGACCAACCGACATAGACCGAACGGCATAGATCGAACGACATAGACTGCCTGACATGGACCGCCAGACATGGACCGACCGACATAGACAGACCGACTGACCAAGACTGACCGACCGACATAGTCCTACCGACATAGACCAACCGACATTGACCGACCGACCGACATAGACCGACCGACATAGACCTTCCGACCGACATAGAAAGAACGACCGACATAGCCCGAATGACATAGACCGAGCGACATAGACCAACCAACATATACCGTCCAACATAGACCGAAAGACATAGACAGACCGACCGGCCAAGACTGACCGACCGACATAGACCGACTGACATAGATCGTCCGACATTGTCCGTCCGACATAGACCGACCGAGATAGAATGACCGAACGACATAGACCGACCGACATAGACCGAACGACATTGACCGACCGACATAGACCGACCGACCGACGTAGAAAGAATAACCGACATAGCCCGAACGACATAGACCGACCGACATAGACCAACCGACATACACCGACCGACATAGACCAACCGACATAGACCGAACGACATAGACCAAACGACAGAGACAGACCGACTGACCAAGACTGACCGACCGACATAGTCCGACCGACATAAACCGCCCGACAAAGACCGACCGACCGACATAGACCAACCGACATAGACCGATCGACATAGACCGAACGACATAGACCGAACGACATAGACCAACCGACATAGACCAACCGACATAGACCGACTGACAGACTTAGACCTAACGACATAGAATGAATGACATAGATCTACCGAATGACACAGACCGACCGACCGACATAGACCGACCGACATAGACCGACCGACTTAGACCAACCGACCGACATAGACCGACCGACAGAGACCGAATGACATAGACCGACTGACATAGACCGACCGTATTGACCGAACGACATAGACCGACCAACATAGACTGATCAACAGAGACTGACCGACCGACTTTGACCGACCACCCGACAAAGATCGACCGACAAAGACCGACCAACCGACATAGACCGACCGATTTAGACCGACCGACATAGACCGACCGACCGACCGACATAGACCGTTCGACTGAAATAGACCGACCGCACAACATAGACCGACCGAAAAACATAGACTGATCGACATAGACCGACCGTCATAGGCCGAAAAAAAGACATAGACTGACCGACCGACATAGACCGAACGACATAGACCAACCGACATTGACCGACCGACATAGACCGACTGACATAGACCGAAAGATATAGACCGACCGACATAGACCGACCGACATAGACCGACCGACATAGTCCGACCGACATAGACCGACCGACCGACATAGAAAGAACGACCGACATAGCCCGAACGACATAGACCGACCAACATAGACCAACCGACATAGACCGAACGGCATAGATCGAACGACATAGACTGCCTGACATGGACCGCCAGACATGGACCGACCGACATAGACAGACCGACTGACCAAGACTGACCGACCGACATAGTCCTACCGACATAGACCAACCGACATTGACCGACCGACCGACATAGACCGACCGACATAGACCTTCCGACCGACCATAGAAAGAACGACCGACATAGCCCGAATGACATAGACCGAGCGACATAGACCAACCAACATATACCGTCCAACATAGACCGAAAGACATAGACAGACCGACCGGCCAAGACTGACCGACCGACATAGACCGACCGACATAGATCGTCCGACATTGTCCGTCCGACATAGACCGACCGAGATAGAATGACCGAACGACATAGAAAGAATAACCGACATAGCCCGAACGACATAGACCGACCGACATAGACCAACCGACATACACCGACCGACATAGACCAACCGACATAGACAGACCGACTGACCAAGACTGACCGACCGACATAGTCCGACCGACATAAACCGCCCGACAAAGACCGACCGACCGACATAGACCAACCGACATAGACCGATCGACATAGACCGAACGACATAGACCGAACGACATAGACCGAACGACATAGACCAACCGACATAGACCAACCGACATAGACCGACTGACAGACTTAGACCTAACGACATAGAACGAATGACATAGATCTACCGAATGACACAGACCGACCGACCGACATAGACCGACCGACATAGACCGATCGACTTAGACCGAACGACACAGACTGACCGACATAGACCGAGCAACATAGACCGAACGACATAGACCGACCGACTTAGACCAACCGACCGACATAGACCGACCGACAGAGACCGAATGACATAGACCGACCGACATAGACCGACCGTATTATCCGAACGACATAGACCGACCAACATAGACTGATCAACAGAGACTGACCGACCGACTTTGACCGACCACCCGACAAAGATCGACCGACAAAGACCGACCAACCGACATAGACCGACCGAATTAGACCGAACGACATAGACCGACCGACCGACATAGACCGTTCGACTGACATAGACCAACCGAACAACATAGACTGACCGAACAACATAGACTGCCCGACATAGACCGACCGACATAGGCCGAATGAAAGACATAGACCAACCGACCGACATAGACTGGACGACATAGACCGACCGACATAGACCGACCGACCGACATCGACCGACTGACATAGAGCGAAATACATAGACCGACCGACATAGACCGACCGACAGATATAGACCGAACGACATAGACCGATCGACATAGACCAACCGACCGACATAGACCGAGCCACTTAGTCCTAACGACATAGACTGAACGACATAGACAGACCGACATAGACCGACCGAAATAGACCGACATACATAGACCGACCGACCGACATAGACCGACCGACGTAGACCGACCGACATAGACCGAACGACATAGACCAAACTACATAGACAGACCGACCGACCAAGACTGACCGACCGACATAGTCCGACCGACATAAACCGCCCGACATAGACCGACCGACCGATATAGACCGAACGACATAGACCGAACAACCAACATAGACTTTCCAACCGACATAGACTGACCAACCGACATACACCGACTGACATAGACCAACCGACATAGACCGACCAACATAGACTGACCAACAGAGACTGACCGATCGACTTTGACCGACCACCTGACAAAGATCGACCGACAAAGACTGACCAACCGACATAGACCGACCGAATTAGACCGACCGACATAGACCGACCGACCGACATAGACCGTTCGACTGACATAGACCGACCGCACAACATAGACCGACCGAAAAACATAGACTGACCGAAATAGACCGACCGTCATAGGCCAAAAAAAAGACATAGACCGACCGACCGACATAGACCGAACGACATAAACCGAACAACCAACATAGACCATCCAACCGACATAGACTGACCAACCGACATACACCGACCGACATAGACCAACCGACATAGACCGACCAACATAGACTGACCAATAGAGACTGACCGACCGACTTTGACCGACCACCCGACAAAGATCGACCGACAAAGACCGAGCAACCGACATAGACCGACCGAATTAGACCGAACGACATAGACCGAACGACCGACATAGACCGTTCGGCTGACATAGACCGACCGAACAACATAGACCGACCGACATAGGCCGAATGAAAGACATAGACCAACCGACTGACATAGACCGAACGACATAGACCGACCGACATAGACCGATCGACATAGACCAACTGACCGACATAGACCAAGACACTTAGACCTAACGACATAGACCGACCGACATAGACCGAACGACATACACTGACCGACATAGACCGACCGACAGACATAGACCGAACGACATAGACCGACCGACATAGACCGACCAACATAGACCGACCAACCGACATAGACCGAATGACCGACATAGACCGAAAGACATAGACCGACCGACATAGATCGACTGACCGACGTAGACCGACCGACATAGAACGAACGACATAGATCTATCGAATGACACAGACCGACCGATCGACATAGAGCGACCAACATAGCCCGAACGACATACACCAACCGAAATAGACCAACTGACATAGTCCAAACGACATAGACCGAACGACATACACCGACCGACATAGAACGACCGACAGACATAGACTGACCGACATAGACCGAATGACATAGACCAACCGACGTACACAAACCGACCGACATAGACCGACTGACATAGACCGAATGACATAGACCGGCCGACATAGACCGACCGAAATAGAACGAACGACAGAGACCAACCGACCGACATAGAAACAACGACCGACATAGCCCGAACGACATAGACCGAATGACAAAGGCCGACTGACATAGACAGAACGACATAGACCGACCGACATACACCGAACGACATAGACCGACCGACATAGACAGAACGACATAGACCGACCGACATAGACCGACCGACATAGACCGAACGTCATAGACCGACCGACATAGACCGACCGACATAGAGCGTACGACATAGACCGACCGACATAGACCGACCGTCTGACATAGACCGACCAACCGACATAGACAGAATGACATAGACCGAACGACATAGACCGACCAACATAGACCGACCGACATAGATCGAACGACATAGACCGACCGACATAGACCGACCGACATAGACCTAACGACATAGACCGACCGACATAGACCGACCGACATAGACCGACTGACATAGACCGAACGACATAGACCGACCGACATAGACCGACCGACATAGACCGAATGACATAGACCGACCGACGTAGACCGAACGACATAGACCGACCGACATAGACCGACCGACCGACATAGACCGACCAACCGACATAGACCGAAAGACAGAGACCGAACGACATAGACCGACCAACGTAGACCGAACGTATAGACCGAACGACATAGACCGACCGACATAGACCTACCGAAATAGACCGACCGACCGACATAGAAAGAACGGCCGACATAGCCCGAACGACATAGACCGAACGACATAGACCGAACGACATAGACAGACCGACCGACCAAGACTGACCGACCGACATAGTCCGACCGACATAAAGCGCCCGACATAGACCGACCGACCGACATAGACCGAACGACATAAACCGAACAACCAACATAGACCATCCGACCGACATAGACTGACCAACCGACATACACCGACCGACATAGACCAACCGACATAGACCGACCAACATAGACTGACCAATAGAGACTGACCGACCGACTTTGACCGACCACCCGACAAAGATCGACCGACAAAGACCGACCAACCGACATAGACCGACCGAATTAGACCGAACGACATAGACCGAACGACCGACATAGACCGTTCGGCTGACATAGACCGACCGAACAACATAGACCGACCGACATAGGCCGAATGAAAGACATAGACCGACCGACTGACATAGACCGAACGACATAGACCGAACGACATAGACCGACCGACATATACCGACCGACCGACATCGACCGACTGACATAGACCGAAAGACATAGACCGACAAACATAGACCGACCGACAGACATAGACCGAACGACATAGACCGATCGACATAGACCAACTGACCGACATAGACCGAGACACTTAGACCTAACGACATAGACCGACCGACATAGACCGACCGACATTGACCGACCGACAGACATAGATTGAACGACATAGACCGACCGACATAGACCGACTGACATAGACCGAACGACATAGACCGACTGACCGACATAGACCGACTGACCGACATAGACCGACCGACATAGACCGATCGACATAGACCGACCGACATAGACCGACCGAGATAGACCGAAGGACCGACATAGACCGACCGACATAGACCGAACGACATAGACCGACCGACCGACATAGAGCGACCGACATAGACCGATGGAAATAGACCGACCGAACGACATAGACCGACCAACATAGACCGACGGACCGACATAGACCGACCAACCGACATTGACCGACCGACATAGACAGAACAACATAGCCCGACGGACATGGACCGACCGACCAAGACCGACAGACCGACTTAGTCCGACCGACATGGCCCGATCAACCAAGACCGACCAAACCACATAGACCGAATGACATAGACCGACCGACATCGACCGACCGATCGACAGAGACCGAATGACCGACATAGACCGAAGACATAGACCGACCGACATAGACCGACCGACATAGAACGAACGACATAGATCTACCGAATGACACAGACCGACCGATCGACATAGACCGACTGACATAGACCAAACGACATACACCGACTGACATAGACCGACCGACAGATATAGACCGAACGACATAGACCGATCGACATAGACCAACCGACCGACATAGACCGACCCACTTAGACCTAACGACATAGACTGAACGACATAGACCGACCGACATAGACCGACCGAAAAAGACCGACATACATAGACCGACCGACCAACATAGACCGACCGACATCGACCGACCGACATAGACCAACCGACATAGACCGAACGACATAGACCAAACGACATAGACAGACCGACCGACCAAGACTGACCGACCGACATAGTCCTACCGACATAGACCAACCGACATTGACCGACCGACCGACCGACCGACATAGACCTTCCGACCGAAATAGAAAGAACGACCGACATAGCCCGAATGACATACACCAACAGACATAGACCAACCGACATAGACCGACCAACATAGACTGACCAACAGAGACTGACCGACCGACTTTGACCGACCACCCGACAAAGATCGACCGACAAAGACCGACCAACCGACATAGACCGACCGAATTAGACTGACCGACATAGACCGACTGACTGACATAGACCGTTCGACTGACATAGACCGACTGAACAACATAGACCGACCGAACAACATAGACTGACTGACATAGACCGACCGACATAGGCCGACCGACATAGGCCGAATGAAAGACATAGAGCGACCGACCGACATAGACTGAACGACATAGACCTACCGACATAGACCGACCGACCGACATCGACCGACCGACATAGACCGACGGACATAGACCGAAAGACATAGACCGACCGACATAGACCGACCGACCGACAGAGCCCGAACGACATAGACCGACCGACATAGACCAACCGACATAGACCGAACGACATAGACCGAACGACATAGACCGCCTGACATGGACCGACCGACATAGACAGACCGACATAGACACACCGACCGACCAAGACTGACTGACCGACATAGTCCTACCGACATAGACCAACCGTCATTGACCGACCGACCGACATAGACCGACCGACATAGACCGACCGACATAGACCTTCCGACCGACATAGAAAGAACGACCGACATAGCCCGAATGACATAGACCAACCGACATAGACCGTCCAAAATAGACCGAACGACATAGACAGACCGACCGGCCAAGACTGACCGACCGACATAGTCCGACTGATATAGAGCAACCGACATAGACCGACCGACATAGTTCGTCCGACATTGACCGTCCGACATAGACCGACCGACATAGACCGACCGACTTAGACCCACCGACCGACATAGACCGAACGACATAGACATACCGACATAGACCGAAAGACATAGACAGACCGACCGACCAAGACTGACCGACCGACATAGTCCGACTGACATAAACCGCCCGACATTGACCGACCGACCGACATAGACTGAACGACATAGACTGAACAACCAACATAGACCATCCGACCGACATAGACTGACCAACCGACATACACTGAACGACATAGACCAACCGACATAGACCGACCAACATAGACTGACCAACAGAGACTGACCGACCGACTTTGACTGACCACCCGACAAAGATCGACCGACAAAGACCGACCAACCGACATAGAACGACCGAATTAGACTGACCGACATAGACCGACCGACTGACATAGACCGTTCGACTGACATAGACAGACCGAACAACATAGACCGACCGAACAACATAGACTGACCGACATAGACCGACCGACATAGGCCGAATGAAAGACATAGACCGACCGACCAACGTAGACCGCATGACATAGACCGACCGACATAGACCGAAAGACATAGACCGGCCGACATAGACCGACCGACAGACATAGACCGAACGACATAGACCGACCGACATAGACCGACCGACCGACATAGACCGACCGACATAGACCGACCGACATAGACCGAAAGACATAGAGCGACCGACATTGACCGACCGACAGACATAGACCAAACGACATAGACCGACCGACATAGACCGAACGACATAGACCGACCGACATAGACCGACCGACATAGACCGACCGACCGACATAGACCGACCGACATAGACCGACCGACATAGACCGACCGACATAGACCGACCGACATAGATCGACCGACATAGACCGACCGACATAGACCGACCGACATAGACCGACCGACATAGACCAAACGACATAGACTGAACGACATAGACCGCCTACAATGGACCGACGGACATGGACCGACCGACCAAGACCGACAGACCGACTTAGTCCAACCGACATGGACCGATCGACCAAGACCGACCGAACCACATAGACCGAACGACATAGACCGACCGACATAGACCAACTGACCGACATAGACCGACCGACATAGAACGAATGACATAGATCTACCGAATGACACAGACCGACCGACCGACATAGACCGACCGACATAGACCGACTGATATAGCCCGAACAACCGACATAGACTGACCAAACGAAATAGACCGACCGACATAGACCAAACGACATAGACCGTCCCAACAAAATAGACCGACAGACATAGCCCGATCGAAATAGAACGACTGACATAGACCGACTGACATTGACTGACCGACACAGACCGACCGAGATAGACTGACCGACCGACATAGACCGACCGACATAGACCGACCGACATAGACCGACCGACATAGACCGAATGACATAGACCGACCGACATAGACCGACCGAGATAGACTGACCGACCGACATAGACCGACCGACATAGACCGAATGACATAGACCGAACGACTGATATAGAACGATCGACATAGACCGAACGACATTGACCGACCGACCGACATAGACCGAACGACATAGACCGACGGACATAGACCGACCGAACAACACAGACCGACCAAATAGACCGAACAACATAGACCGAATGACATAGACCGACCGACCGACATAGACAGACCGAAATAGACCGAACTACATAGACCGACCGACATAGACCGAACGACAGTCATACACCGAACGACATATACCGAGCGACATAGACTGACCAACCGACATAGACCGAACGACATAGACCGAACGACATAGACCGACCGACATAGACCGACGAACCAACATAGAGCGACCAACCGACATAGACCGACCGACATAGACAGAACGACATAGACCGACGGACATGGACCGACCGACCAAGACCGACAGACCGACTTAGTCCAACCGACATGGACCGATCGACCAAGACCGACCGAACCACATAGACCGAACGACATAGACCGACCGACATAGACCAACTGACCGACATAGACCGACCGACATAGAACGAATGACATAGATCTACCGAATGACACAGACCGACCGACCGACATAGACCGACCGACATAGACCGAATGATACAGCGCGAACAACCGACATAGACTGACCAAACGAAAAAGACCGACCGACATAGACCAAATGACATAGACCGTCCCAACAAAATAGACCGACAGACATAGCCCGATCGAAATAGAACGACCGACATAGACCGACTGACATTGACTGACCGACACAGACCGACCGAGATAGACTGACCGACCGACATAGACCGACCGACATAGACCGACCGACATAGACCGAATGACATAGACCGACCGACATAGACCGACCGAGATAGACCGACCGACAGACATAGACCGACTGACATATACCGAATGACATAGACCGAACGACTGATATAGAACGATCGACATAGACCGAATGACATTGACCGACCGACCGACATAGACCGAACGACATAGACCGACGGACATAGACCGACCGAACAACACAGACCGACCAAATAGACCGAACAACATAGACCGAACTACATAGACCGACCGACATAGCCCAAACGTCATAGACCGAATGACAAAGACCGACCGACATTTACCGACCGACATAGAACGACCGACATAAACCGAACGACATAGACCGACTGACATAGACAGAACGACATAGACCGACTGACATAGACCGAACGACATAGACCGACCGACACAGACCGACCGACATAGACCGAATGACATAGACTGAACGACATAGACCGAACGACATTGACCGACCGACATAGACCGACCGACCGACATAGACCGACCAACCGACATAGACCGAAAGACAGAGACCGAACGACATAGACCGACCAACATAGACCGACCGTATAGACCGAACGACATAGACCGACCGACATAGACCGAACGACATTGACCGACCGACATAGACCGACCGAAATAGACCAACCGACCGACATAGAAAGGACGGCCGACATAGCCCGAACGACATAGATCGAACGACATAGACCGAACGACATAGACCAAACGACATAGACAGACCGACCGACCAAGACTGACCGAACGACTTAGTCCGACTGACATAAACCGCCCGACATAGTCCGACCGACCGACATAGACCGAACGACATAAACCGAACAACCAACGTAGACCATCCAACCGACATAGACTGACCAACCGACATACACCGACCGACATAGACCAACCGACATAGACCGACCAACATAGACTGACCAACAGAGACTGACCGACCGACTTTGACCGACCACCCGACAAAGATCGACCGACAAAGACAGACCAACCGACATAGACCGACCGAATTAGACCGAACAACATAGACCGACCGACCGACATAGACCGTTCGACTGACATAGACCGACCGAACAACATAGACCGACCGAACAACATAGACTGACCGACATAGACCGACCGTCATAGGCCGAATGAAAGACATAGACCGACCTACCGACATAGACCGAACGACATAGACCGACCGACATAGACCGACCGACCGACATCGACCGACTGACATAGACCGACAGACATAGACCGACTGACATTGACGGACAGACATAGACCAACCGACATAGAGCGACCGACAGACATAGACCGACCGACATAGACCGACCGACATACACCGACCGACATACACCGAACGACATAGACCGACCGACATAGACCGACTGACATAGACCGAACGACATAGACCGAACGACATAGACCAACCGACATAGACCGAACTACATAGACCGAACAACCAACATAGACCGACCGACATAGACTGACCAACCGACATACACCGACCGACATAGACCAACCGACATAGACCGACCAACATAGACTGACCAACAGAGACTGACCGACCGACTTTGACCGACCACCCGACAAAGATCGACCGACAAAGACCGACCGACCGACATAGACCGAACGACATAAACCGAACAACCAACGTAGACCATCCAACTGACATAGACTGACCAACCGACATACACCAACCGACATAGACCAACTGACATAGACCGACCAACATAGACTGACCAACAGAGACTGACCGACCGACTTTGACCGACCACCCGACAAAGATCGACCGACAAAGACAGACCAACCGACATAGACCGACCGAATTAGACCGAACGACATAGACCGACCGACCGACATAGACCGTTCGACTTACATAGACCGACCGAAACACATAGACCGACAGAACAACATAGACTGACCGACATAGACCGACCATCATAGGCCGAATGAAAGACATAGACCGACCTAACGACATAGACCGAACGACATAGACCGATCGACATAGACCAACCGACCGACATAGACCGAGCCACTTAGACCTAATGACATAGACCGAACGACATAGACAGACCGACATAGACCGAACGACATAGACCAAATGACATAGACAGACCGACCGACCAAGACTGACCGACCGACATAGTCCGACCGACATAAACCGCCCGACATTGACCGACCGACAGACATAGACTGAACGACATAGACCGAACAACCAACATAGACTTTCCGACCGACATAGACTGACCAACCGACATACACCGACCGACATAGACCAACCGACATAGACCGACCAACATAGACTGACCAACAGAGACTGACCGACCGACTTTGACCGACTACCCGACAAAGATCGACCGACAAAGACCGACCAACTGACATAGACCGACCGAATTAGACCGAACGACATAGACCGACCGACCGACATAGACCGTTCGACTGACATAGACCGACCGAACAACATAGACCGACCGAACAACATAGACTGCCCGACATAGACCGACCGACATAGGCCGAATGAAAGACATAGACCAACCGACCGACATAGACCGAACGACATAGACCGACCGACATAGACCGACCGACCGACATAGACCGTTCGACTGACATAGACCGACCGAACAACATAGACCGACTGAACAACATAGACTGCCCGACATAGACCGACCGACATAGACCGAACGACATAGACCGACCGACATAGACCGACCGACCGACATCGACCGACTGACATAGAGCGAAATACATAGACCGACCGACATAGATCGACCGACAGATATAGACCGAACGACATAGACCGATCGACATAGACCAACCGACCGACATAGACCGAGCCACTTAGACCTAACGACATAGACTGAACGACATAGACCGACCGACATAGACCGACCGAAAAAGACCGACATACATAGACCGACCGACCAACATAGACCGACCGACATCGACCGACCGACATAGACCAACCGACATAGACCGAACGACATAGACCAAACGACATAGACAGACCGACCGACCAAGACTGACCGACCGACATAGTCCGACCGACATAAACCGCCCGACATAGACCGACCGACCGATATAGACCGAACGACATAGACCGAACAACCAACATAGACTTTCCGACCGACATAGACTGACCAACTGACATACACCGACCGACATAGACCAACCGACATAGACCGACCAACATAGACTGACCAACAGAGACTGACCGACCGACTTTGACCGACCACCCGACAAAATCGACCGACAAAGACCGACCAACCGACATAGACCGACCGATTTAGACCGACCGACATAGACCGACCGACCGACCGACATAGACCGTTCGACTGAAATAGACCGACCGCACAACATAGACCGACCGAAAAACAGACTGATTGACATAGACCGACCGTCATAGGCCGAAAAAAAGACATAGACCGACCGACCGACATAGACCGAACGACATAGACCAACCGACATTGACCGACCGACATAGACCGACTGACATAGACCGAAAGATATAGACCGACCGACATAGACCGACCGACATAGACCGACCGACATAGTCCGACCGACATAGACCGACCGACCGACATAGAAAGAACGACCGACATAGCCCGAACGACATAGACCGACCAACATAGACCAACCGACATAGACCGAACGGCATAGATCGAACGACATAGACTGCCTGACATGGACCGCCAGACATGGACCGACCGACATAGACAGACCGACTGACCAAGACTGACCGACCGACATAGTCCTACCGACATAGACCAACCGACATTGACCGACCGACCGACATAGACCGACCGACATAGACCTTCCGACCGACATAGAAAGAACGACCGACATAGCCCGAATGACATAGACCGAGCGACATAGACCAACCAACATATACCGTCCAACATAGACCGAAAGACATAGACAGACCGACCGGCCAAGACTGACCGACCGACATAGACCGACTGACATAGATCGTCCGACATTGTCCGTCCGACATAGACCGACCGAGATAGAATGACCGAACGACATAGACCGACCGACATAGACCGAACGACATTGACCGACCGACATAGACCGACCGACCGACGTAGAAAGAATAACCGACATAGCCCGAACGACATAGACCGACCGACATAGACCAACCGACATACACCGACCGACATAGACCAACCGACATAGACCGAACGACATAGACCAAACGACAGAGACAGACCGACTGACCAAGACTGACCGACCGACATAGTCCGACCGACATAAACCGCCCGACAAAGACCGACCGACCGACATAGACCAACCGACATAGACCGATCGACATAGACCGAACGACATAGACCGAACGACATAGACCAACCGACATAGACCAACCGACATAGACCGACTGACAGACTTAGACCTAACGACATAGAATGAATGACATAGATCTACCGAATGACACAGACCGACCGACCGACATAGACCGACCGACATAGACCGACCGACTTAGACCAACCGACCGACATAGACCGACCGACAGAGACCGAATGACATAGACCGACTGACATAGACCGACCGTATTGACCGAACGACATAGACCGACCAACATAGACTGATCAACAGAGACTGACCGACCGACTTTGACCGACCACCCGACAAAGATCGACCGACAAAGACCGACCAACCGACATAGACCGACCGATTTAGACCGACCGACATAGACCGACCGACCGACCGACATAGACCGTTCGACTGAAATAGACCGACCGCACAACATAGACCGACCGAAAAACATAGACTGATCGACATAGACCGACCGTCATAGGCCGAAAAAAAGACATAGACTGACCGACCGACATAGACCGAACGACATAGACCAACCGACATTGACCGACCGACATAGACCGACTGACATAGACCGAAAGATATAGACCGACCGACATAGACCGACCGACATAGACCGACCGACATAGTCCGACCGACATAGACCGACCGACCGACATAGAAAGAACGACCGACATAGCCCGAACGACATAGACCGACCAACATAGACCAACCGACATAGACCGAACGGCATAGATCGAACGACATAGACTGCCTGACATGGACCGCCAGACATGGACCGACCGACATAGACAGACCGACTGACCAAGACTGACCGACCGACATAGTCCTACCGACATAGACCAACCGACATTGACCGACCGACCGACATAGACCGACCGACATAGACCTTCCGACCGACCATAGAAAGAACGACCGACATAGCCCGAATGACATAGACCGAGCGACATAGACCAACCAACATATACCGTCCAACATAGACCGAAAGACATAGACAGACCGACCGGCCAAGACTGACCGACCGACATAGACCGACCGACATAGATCGTCCGACATTGTCCGTCCGACATAGACCGACCGAGATAGAATGACCGAACGACATAGAAAGAATAACCGACATAGCCCGAACGACATAGACCGACCGACATAGACCAACCGACATACACCGACCGACATAGACCAACCGACATAGACAGACCGACTGACCAAGACTGACCGACCGACATAGTCCGACCGACATAAACCGCCCGACAAAGACCGACCGACCGACATAGACCAACCGACATAGACCGATCGACATAGACCGAACGACATAGACCGAACGACATAGACCGAACGACATAGACCAACCGACATAGACCAACCGACATAGACCGACTGACAGACTTAGACCTAACGACATAGAACGAATGACATAGATCTACCGAATGACACAGACCGACCGACCGACATAGACCGACCGACATAGACCGATCGACTTAGACCGAACGACACAGACTGACCGACATAGACCGAGCAACATAGACCGAACGACATAGACCGACCGACTTAGACCAACCGACCGACATAGACCGACCGACAGAGACCGAATGACATAGACCGACCGACATAGACCGACCGTATTATCCGAACGACATAGACCGACCAACATAGACTGATCAACAGAGACTGACCGACCGACTTTGACCGACCACCCGACAAAGATCGACCGACAAAGACCGACCAACCGACATAGACCGACCGAATTAGACCGAACGACATAGACCGACCGACCGACATAGACCGTTCGACTGACATAGACCAACCGAACAACATAGACTGACCGAACAACATAGACTGCCCGACATAGACCGACCGACATAGGCCGAATGAAAGACATAGACCAACCGACCGACATAGACTGGACGACATAGACCGACCGACATAGACCGACCGACCGACATCGACCGACTGACATAGAGCGAAATACATAGACCGACCGACATAGACCGACCGACAGATATAGACCGAACGACATAGACCGATCGACATAGACCAACCGACCGACATAGACCGAGCCACTTAGTCCTAACGACATAGACTGAACGACATAGACAGACCGACATAGACCGACCGAAATAGACCGACATACATAGACCGACCGACCGACATAGACCGACCGACGTAGACCGACCGACATAGACCGAACGACATAGACCAAACTACATAGACAGACCGACCGACCAAGACTGACCGACCGACATAGTCCGACCGACATAAACCGCCCGACATAGACCGACCGACCGATATAGACCGAACGACATAGACCGAACAACCAACATAGACTTTCCAACCGACATAGACTGACCAACCGACATACACCGACTGACATAGACCAACCGACATAGACCGACCAACATAGACTGACCAACAGAGACTGACCGATCGACTTTGACCGACCACCTGACAAAGATCGACCGACAAAGACTGACCAACCGACATAGACCGACCGAATTAGACCGACCGACATAGACCGACCGACCGACATAGACCGTTCGACTGACATAGACCGACCGCACAACATAGACCGACCGAAAAACATAGACTGACCGAAATAGACCGACCGTCATAGGCCAAAAAAAAGACATAGACCGACCGACCGACATAGACCGAACGACATAAACCGAACAACCAACATAGACCATCCAACCGACATAGACTGACCAACCGACATACACCGACCGACATAGACCAACCGACATAGACCGACCAACATAGACTGACCAATAGAGACTGACCGACCGACTTTGACCGACCACCCGACAAAGATCGACCGACAAAGACCGACCAACCGACATAGACCGACCGAATTAGACCGAACGACATAGACCGAACGACCGACATAGACCGTTCGGCTGACATAGACCGACCGAACAACATAGACCGACCGACATAGGCCGAATGAAAGACATAGACCAACCGACTGACATAGACCGAACGACATAGACCGACCGACATAGACCGATCGACATAGACCAACTGACCGACATAGACCAAGACACTTAGACCTAACGACATAGACCGACCGACATAGACCGAACGACATACACTGACCGACATAGACCGACCGACAGACATAGACCGAACGACATAGACCGACCGACATAGACCGACCAACATAGACCGACCAACCGACATAGACCGAATGACCGACATAGACCGAAAGACATAGACCGACCGACATAGATCGACTGACCGACGTAGACCGACCGACATAGAACGAACGACATAGATCTATCGAATGACACAGACCGACCGATCGACATAGAGCGACCAACATAGCCCGAACGACATACACCAACCGAAATAGACCAACTGACATAGTCCAAACGACATAGACCGAACGACATACACCGACCGACATAGAACGACCGACAGACATAGACTGACCGACATAGACCGAATGACATAGACCAACCGACGTACACAAACCGACCGACATAGACCGACTGACATAGACCGAATGACATAGACCGGCCGACATAGACCGACCGAAATAGAACGAACGACAGAGACCAACCGACCGACATAGAAACAACGACCGACATAGCCCGAACGACATAGACCGAATGACAAAGGCCGACTGACATAGACAGAACGACATAGACCGACCGACATACACCGAACGACATAGACCGACCGACATAGACAGAACGACATAGACCGACCGACATAGACCGACCGACATAGAACGACCGACACAGACCGACCGACATAGATCGAACGACATAGACCGACCGACATAGACCGACCGTCTGACATAGACCGACCAACCGACATAGACCGAAAGACAGAGACTGAACGACATAGACTGAAAGACATAGACCGACCGACATAGATCGAACGACATAGACCGACCGACATAGACCGACCGACATAGACCTAACGACATAGACCGACCGACATAGACAGAACGACATAGACCGACTGACATAGACCGAACGACATAGACCGACCGACATAGACCGACCGACATAGACCGAATGACATAGACCGACCGACGTAGACCGAACGACATAGACCGACCGACATAGACCGACCGACCGACATAGACCGACCAACCGACATAGACCGACCAACCGACATAGACCGAAAGACAGAGACCGAACGACATAGACCGACCAACGTAGACCGAACGTATAGACCGAACGACATAGACCGACCGACATAGACCTACCGAAATAGACCGACCGACCGACATAGAAAGAACGGCCGACATAGCCCGAACGACATAGACCGAACGACATAGACCGAACGACATAGACAGACCGACCGACCAAGACTGACCGACCGACATAGTCCGACCGACATAAAGCGCCCGACATAGACCGACCGACCGACATAGACCGAACGACATAAACCGAACAACCAACATAGACCATCCGACCGACATAGACTGACCAACCGACATACACCGACCGACATAGACCAACCGACATAGACCGACCAACATAGACTGACCAATAGAGACTGACCGACCGACTTTGACCGACCACCCGACAAAGATCGACCGACAAAGACCGACCAACCGACATAGACCGACCGAATTAGACCGAACGACATAGACCGAACGACCGACATAGACCGTTCGGCTGACATAGACCGACCGAACAACATAGACCGACCGACATAGGCCGAATGAAAGACATAGACCGACCGACTGACATAGACCGAACGACATAGACCGACCGACATAGACCGACCGACATATACCGACCGACCGACATCGACCGACTGACATAGACCGAAAGACATAGACCGACAAACATAGACCGACCGACAGACATAGACCGAACGACATAGACCGATCGACATAGACCAACTGACCGACATAGACCGAGACACTTAGACCTAACGACATAGACCGACCGACATAGACCGACCGACATAGAGCGACCGACAGACATAGATTGAACGACATAGACCGACCGACATAGACCGACCGACATAGACCGAACGACATAGACCGACTGACCGACATAGACCGACTGACCGACATAGACCGACCGACATAGACCGAATGTCATAGACCGACCGACATAGACCGACCGAGATAGACTGACCGACCGACATAGACCGACCGACATAGACCGAACGACATAGACCGACCGACTGACATAGAACGATCGACATAGACCGATGGACATAGACCGACCGAACGACATAGACCGACCAACATAGACCGACGGACCGACATAGACCGACCAACCGACATTGACCGACCGACATAGACAGAACAACATAGCCCGACGGACATGGACCGACCGACCAAGACCGACAGACCGACTTAGTCCGACCGACATGGCCCGATCAACCAAGACCGACCAAACCACATAGACCGAATGACATAGACCGACCGACATCGACCGACCGATCGACAGAGACCGAATGACCGACATAGACCGAAGACATAGACCGACCGACATAGACCGACCGACATAGAACGAACGACATAGATCTACCGAATGACACAGACCGACCGATCGACATAGACCGACTGACATAGACCAAACGACATACACCGACTGACATAGACCGACCGACAGATATAGACCGAACGACATAGACCGATCGACATAGACCAACCGACCGACATAGACCGAGCCACTTAGACCTAACGACATAGACTGAACGACATAGACCGACCGACATAGACCGACCGAAAAAGACCGACATACATAGACCGACCGACCAACATAGACCGACCGACATCGACCGACCGACATAGACCGACCGACATAGACCGAACGACATAGACCAAACGACATAGACAGACCGACCGACCAAGACTGACAGACCGACATAGTCCGACCAACATAAACCGCCCGACATAGACCGACCGACCGATATAGAACGAACGACATAGACCGAACAACCAACATAGACTTTCCGACCGACATAGACTGACCAACTGACATACACCGACCGACATAGACCAACCGACATAGACCGACCAACATAGACTGACCAACAGAGACTGACCGACCGACTTTGACCGACCACCCGACAAAATCGACCGACAAAGACCGACCAACCGACATAGACCGACCGATTTAGACCGACCGACATAGACCGACCGACCGGCCGACATAGACCGTTCGACTGAAATAGACCGACCGCACAACATAGACCGACCGAAAAACATAGACTGATCGACATAGACCGACCGTCATAGGCCGAAAAAAAGACATAGACCGACCGACCGACATAGACCGAACGACATAGACCAACCGACATTGACCGACCGACATAGACCGACTGACATAGACCGAAAGATATAGACCGACCGACATAGACCGACCGACATAGACCGACCGACATAGTCCGACCGACATAGACCGACCGACCGACATAGAAAGAACGACCGACATAGCCCGAACGACATAGACCGACCAACATAGACCAACCGACATAGACCGAACGGCATAGATCGAACGACATAGACTGCCTGACATGGACCGCCAGACATGGACCGACCGACATAGACAGACCGACTGACCAAGACTGACCGACCGACATAGTCCTACCGACATAGACCAACCGACATTGACCGACCGACCGACATAGACCGACCGACATAGACCTTCCGACCGACCATAGAAAGAACGACCGACATAGCCCGAATGACATAGACCGAGCGACATAGACCAACCAACATATACCGTCCAACATAGACCGAAAGACATAGACAGACCGACCGGCCAAGACTGACCGACCGACATAGACCGACCGACATAGATCGTCCGACATTGTCCGTCCGACATAGACCGACCGAGATAGAATGACCGAACGACATAGACCGACCGACATATACCGAACGACATTGACCGACCGACATAGACCGACCGACCGACATAGAAAGAATAACCGACATAGCCCGAACGACATAGACCGACTGACGGACATAGACCGACCGACATAGATCTACCGAATGACTCAGACCGACCGACCGACATCGACCGACCGACATAGACCGAACGACATAGACCGACCGACACAGACCGACCGACATAGACCGAACGACATAGACCAAACGACATAGACCAACCGAAATAGACCGACTGACAGACATAGACCGAGCCACATAGACCGAACGACATAGACCGACCGACCGACATGGACCGACCGACCGACATAGACCGACCGACAGAGACCAAACGACATAGACCGACCGACATAGACCGACCGTATAGACCGAACGACATAGACCGACCGACATAGACCGAACGACATTGACCGACCGACATAGACCGAACGACATAGACCGAACGACATAGACCGACCGACATAAACCAAACGACATAGACAGACCGACCGACCGACATAGTCCGACCGACATAAACCGCCCGACATAGACCGACCGACCGACATAGACCGAACGACATAGACCGAACAACCAACATAGACTTTCCGACCGACATAGACTGACCAACCGACATACACCGACCGACATAGACCAACCGACATAGACCGACCAACATAGACTGACCGACCGACTTTGACCGACCACCCGACAAAGGTCGACCGACAAAGACCGACCAACCGACATAGACCGACCGAATTAGACCGACCGACATAGACCGACCGAACATCATAGACCGTTCGACTGACATAGACCGACCGAACAACATAGACCGACCGAACAACATAGACTGACCGACATAGACCGACCGACATAGACCGAATGAAAGACATAGACCGACCGACCGACATAGACCGACCGACCGACATCGACCGACCGACATAGACCGACTGACATCGAACGAACGACATTGACCGACCGACATAGACCAACCGACCAACATAGACTGACCCACTTAGACCTAACGACACAGACCGAACGACATAGACCGACCGAAATAGACCGACCGACATATACTGACCGACCGACATAGACCGACCGACATAGACCGACCGACATAGACCGAACAACATAGACTGACCGACATAGACCGAACGACATAGACCAACCGAGCGACATAGACCGACCCATTAAACCCAACGACATAGACCGAACGACATAGACCGACCGACATAGACCGACCGACCGACATAGACCGACCGACATAGACCGACCGACATAGTCCGACCGACATAGACCGACCGACATAGACCGACCGACCGAAATAGAAAGAACGACCGACATAGCCCGAACGACATAGACCGACCGGCATAGACCAACCGACCTAGACCGAACGACATAGACCGAACGACATAGACTGCCTGACATGGACCACCAGACATGGACCGACCGACATAGACAGACCGACCGACCAAGACTGACCGACCGACATAGTCTTACCGACATAGACCAACCGACATTGACCGACCGACTGACATAGACCGACCGACATAGACCTTCCGACCAACATAGATAAAACGACCGACTTAGCCCGAATGACATAGACCGACCGACATAGACCAACCGACATAGACCGTCTGACATAGACCGAACGACATAGACAGACCGACCGGCCAAGACTGACCGACCTATATAGTCCGACCGACATAGATCGTCCGACATTGACCGTCCGACATAGACCGACCGAGATAGAATGACAGACCGACATAGACCGACCGACATAGACCGAACGACATAGACTGACCAACCGACATAGACCGAACGACATAGACAAACCGACATAGACCGACCAACCGTCATAGACCGAACGACATAGACCAACCGACCAACATAGACTGACCGACCGACTTTGACCGACCACCCGACAAAGATCGACCGACAAAGACCGACCAACCGACATAGACCGACTGAATTAGACCGACCGACATAGACCGACCGACCGACATAGACCGTTCGACTGACATAGACCGACCGAACAACATAGACCGACAGAACAACAAAGACCAACCGACATAGACCGACCGACATAGACCGACCGACATAGACCGAGCGACATAGACCGAACGACATAGACCGACCGACATAGACCGACCGACCGACATAGACCGACCGACAGAGACCGAATGACGTAGACCGACCGACATATACCGACCGTATAGACCGTACGACATAGACCGACTGATATTGACCGAACGACATTGACCGACCGACATAGACCGACCGACCGACATAGAAAGAACGACCGACATAGCCCAAACGACATAGACCGACTGACATAGACCAACCGACATAGACGAACGGCATAGACCAAACGACATAAACCGACCGACATAGACCAAAAGACCGACATAGACCGACCCACTTAGACCTAACGACATAGACCGACCGACATAGACCGACCGACATAGACCGACCGAAATAGACCGACCGACATAGACCGACCGACATAGACAGACCGACCGACATAGAAAGAACGACCGGCATAGCCCGAACGACATAGACCGACCGACATAGACCGAACGACATAGACCGCCTGACATGGACCGACCGACATAGACAGACCGACCGACCAAGACTGACCGACCGACATAGTTCTACCGACATAGACCAACCGACATTGAGCGACCGACCAACATAGACCGACCGACATAGACTTTCCGACCGACATAGAAAGAACGACCGACATAGCCCGAACGACATAGACCGACCGACATAGACCGACTGACGGACATAGACCGACCGACATAGATCTACCGAATGACTCAGACCGACCGACCGACATCGACCGACCGACATAGACCGAACGACATAGACCGACCGACACAGACCGACCGACATAGACCAACCGACATAGACCGAACGACATAGACCAAACGACATAGACCAACCGAAATAGACCGACTGACAGACATAGACCGAGCCACATAGACCGAACGACATAGACCGACCGACCGACATGGACCGACCGACCGACATAGACAGACCGACAGAGACCAAACGACATAGACCGACCGACATAGACCGACCGTATAGACCGAACGACATAGACCGACCGACATAGACCGAACGACATTGACCGACCAACATAGACCGAACGACATAGACCGAACGACATAGACCGACCGACATAAACCAAACGACATAGACAGACCGACCGACCGACATAGTCCGACCGACATAAACCGCCCGACATAGACCGACCGACCGACATAGACCGAACGACATAGACCGAACAACCAACATAGACTTTCCGACCGACATAGACTGACCAACCGACATACACCGACCGACATAGACCAACCGACATAGACCGACCAACATAGACTGACCTACCGACTTTGACCGACCACCCGACAAAGGTCGACCGACAAAGACCGACCAACCGACATAGACCGTTCGACTGACATAGACCGACCGACCAACATAGACCGACAGAACAACATAGACTGACCGACATAGACCGACCGACATACACCGAATGAAAGACATAGACCGACCGACCGACATAGACCGAGCGACATAGACCGACCAACATAGACCGACCGACCGACATCGACCGACCGACATCGACCGACTGACATAGACCGAAAGACATAGACCGACCGACATTGACCGACCGACAGACATAGACCGAACGACATAGACCGACCAACATAGACCGACCGACCGACATCGACCGACCGACATAGACCGACTGACATAGACCGAAAGACATAGACCGACCGACATTGACCGACCGACAGACATAGACCGAGCGACATAGACCGACCGACATAGACCGACCAACATAGACCGAACGACATAGACCGACCAACATAGACCAACCGACCAACATAGACTGACCCACTTAGACCTAACGACATAGACCGAACGACATAGACCGACCGAAATAGACCGACCGACATATACCGACCGACCGACATAGACCGACCGACATAGACCGACCGACATAGACCGAACAACATAGACTGACCGACATAGACCGACCGACATAGACCAACCGAGCGACATAGACCGACCCATTAAACCCAACGACATAGACCGAACGACATAGACCGACCGACATAGACCGACCGACCGACATAGACCGACCGACATAGACCGACCGACATAGTCCGACCGACATAGACCGACCGACATAGACCGACCGACCGAAATAGAAAGAACGACCGACATAGCCCGAACGACATAGACCGACCGGCATAGACCAACCGACCTAGACCGAACGACCTAGACCGAACGACATAGACCGAACGACATAGACTGCCTGACATGGACCACCAGACATGGACCGACCGACATAGACAGACCGACCGACCAAGACTGACCGACCGACATAGTCTTACCGACATAGACCAACCGACATTGACCGACCGACTGACATAGACCGACCGACATAGACCGAACGACATAGACCGACCGAAATAGACCGACCGACTTAGACCAAACGACATGGACCGAGCGACATAGACCGACCGACAGAGACCGACCAACTGACATAGACCGATCGACATAGACCGAACAACCAACATAGACCGTCCAACCGACATAGACTGACCAACCGACATACACCGACCGACATAGACCAACCGACATAGACCGACCAACATAGACTGACCAACAGAGACTGACCGACCGTCTTTGACCGACCACCCGACAAAGATCGACAGAATTAGACTGACCGACATAGACTGACCGACCGACATAGACCGTTCGACTGACATAGACCGACCGAACAACATAGACCGACCGAACATCAACCGACCAACATAGACCGACCGACATAGACCAACCGAGCGACATAGACCGACCCACTTAGACCTAACGACATAGACCGAACGACATAGACCGACCGACATAGACTGACCGACCGACATAGACCGACCGACATAGTCCAAACGACATAGAGCGACCGACCGACATAGAAAGAACGACCGACATAGAAAGAACGACCGACATAGAAAGAACGACATGGACCGACCGACATAGAATAACCGACATAGACCAACCGACATAGACCGAACGACATAGACTGCCTGACATGGACCGCCAGACATGGACCGACCGACATAGACAGACCGACCAACCAAGACTGACCAACCGACATAGTCCTACCGACATAGACCAACCGACATTGACCGACCGACCGACATAGACCGACCGACATAGACCTTCCGACCGACATAGAAAGAACGACCGACATAGCCCGAATGACATAGACCGAGCGACATAGACCGACCGAATTAGACCGACCGACATAGACCGACCGACCGATATAGACCATTCGACTGACATAGACCGACCGAACAACATAGACCGACCGAACAACATAGACTGACCGACATAGACCGACCGACATAGACCGAATGAAAGACATAGACCGACCGACCGACATAGACCGAACGACATAGATCGAAAGACATAGGCCGACTGACATAGATCGACTGACATAGACCGACCGACATAGACCGAAAGATATAGGCCGACCGACATAGACCGACCGACATGGACCGACCGACATAGACCTACCAACTGACATAGACCGAATGACCGGCATAGACCGAGCGAACAACATAGACTGACCGACATAGACCGACAGACTGACATAGACCGACCGACATAATGTGACTGACCGACATAGACCGACCGACTTAGGCCGATTGACAGACATAGACCGACCGACCGACATAGACCAAGAGACATAGACCGACCGACATAGACCGACTGACCGACATAGACCGACCGACACAGAACGAACGACATAGATCTACCAAATGACACAGACCGACCGACCGACATAGACCGACCGACATAGACCGACAGACTGACATAGACCGACCGACATAATGTGACTGACCGACATAGACCGAACGACTTAGGCCGATTGACAGACATAGACCGACCGACCGACATAGACCAAGAGACATAGACCGACCGACATAGACCGACTGACCGACATAGACCGACCGACACAGAACGAACGACATAGATCTACCGAATGACACAGACCGACCGACCGACATAGACCGACCGACATAGACCAACCGACATAGACCGGACGACATAGACCGAACGACATAGACCGAACGACATAGTCCGACCGACATAGACCGAACGCCATAGACCGAACGACATAGACCGACCGACATAGACCGACCGACATAGACCGACCGACATAGACCGACCGACATAGACCGAACGACATAGACCAACCGACATAGACCGAGCGACATAGACCGAGCGACATAGACCGAACGACATAGACCGACCGACATAGACCGACCGACTGTCATAGACCGACCGACCGACATAGACCGACCGACAGAGACCGATCGACGTAGACCGACCGACATAGACCGACCGTATAGACCGTACGACATAGACCGACCGATATTGACCGAATGACGTTGACCGACTGACATAGACCGACCGACATAGTCCGACCGACTGACATAGAAAGAACGACCGACATAGCCCGAATGACATAGACCGACCGACATAGACCAACCGACATAGACGAATGACATAGACCAAATGACATAGACAGACCGGCCGACCAAGACTGACTGACCGACATAGTCCGACCGACATAAACCACCCAACATAGACAGACCGACCGACAGACATGGACCGAACGACATAGACCGAACAACCAACATAGACCATCTGACCGACATAGACTGACCAACCGACATACACCGACCGACATAGACCAACCGACATAGACCGACCAACATAGACTGACGAACAGAGACTGACCGAACGACTTTGACCAAGCACCTGACAAAGATCGACCGACAAAGACGGACCAACCGACATAGACCGACCGACAGAGACCGTTCGACTGACATAGATCGATAGAACAACGTAGACCGACCGAACAACATAGACCGACCGACATAGAACGACCGACATAGGCCGAATGAAAGACACAGACCGACCGACCGACATAGACCGAACGACATAGACCGACCGACATAGACCGACCGACCGACATCGACCGACCGACATAGACCGACTGACATAGACCGAAAGACATAGACCGACCGACATAGACCGACCGACAGACATAGACCGAAAGACATAGACCGACCGACATAGACCGACCGACAGACATAGATCGAACGACATAGACCGACCGACATAGACCGACCGACTGACATAGAAAGAACGACCTACATAGCCCGAACGACATAGACCGACGGACGTAGACCAACCGACATACACCGACCGACATAGACCAACCGACATAGACCGACCAACAAAGTCTGACCAACAGAGACTGACCGACCGACTTTGACCGACCACCCGACAAAGATCGACCGACAAAGACCGACCAACTGACATAGACCGACCGAATTAGACCGACCAACATAGACCGACCGACCGACATAGACCGTTCGACTGACATAGACCGACCGAACAACATAGACCGACCAAACAACATAGACTGACCTACATAGACCGACCGTCTTAGGCCGAAAAAAAGACATAGACCGACCGACCGACATAGACCGAACGACATAGACCGACCGAACGACATTGACCAACTGACATAGACCGACTGACATAGACCGACCGACATAGACCGACCGACAGATATAGACCGAACGACATAGACCGACCGACATAGACCGAACGACATAGTCCGACCGACATAGACCGACCCATTAAACCCAACGACATAGACCGAACGACATAGACCGACCGACATAGACCGACCGACCGACATAGACCGACCGACATAGACCGACCGACATAGTCCGACCGACATAGACCGACCGACCGAAATAGAAAGAACGACCGACATAGCCCGAACGACATAGACCGACCGGCGTAGACCAACCGACCTAGACCGAACGACATAGACCGAACGACATAGACCGAACGACATAGACTGCCTGACATGGACCACCAGACATGGACCGACCGACATAGACAGACCGACCGACCAAGACTGACCGACCGACATAGTCTACCGACATAGACCAACCGACATTGACCGACCGACTGACATAGACCGACCGACATAGACCTTCCGACCAACATAGATAAAACGACCGACTTAGCCCGAATGACATAGACCGACCGAAATAGACCAACCGACATAGACCGAACGACATAGACAGACCGACCGGCCAAGACTGACCGACCTATATAGTCCAACCGACATAGACCGACCGACATAGATCGTCCGACATTGACCGTCCGACATAGACCGACCGAGATAGAATGACAGACCGACATAGACCGACCGACATAGACCCACCGACCGACATAGACCGAACGACATAGACTGACCAACCGACATAGACCGAACGACATAGACAAACCGACATAGACCGACCAACCGTCATAGACCGAACGACATAGACCAACCGACATAGACTCAACGACATAGACCGACCGACATAGACCGAATGACCGACAAAGACCGAACAACCGACATAGACCGTACGACATAGACCGATCGACATAGACCGATCAAAATACACTGACCAACAGATACTGTCCGACCGACTTTGTCCGACCACCCGACATAGATCGACCGACAAAGACCGACCAACCGACATAGACTGACCAAAGGAAATAGACCGACCGACATAGACCAAACGACATAGACTGTCCCAACGAAATAGACCGACCGACATAGACCGACCGAAATAGAGCGACCGACATAGACCGACTGACATTGACTGACCGACATAGACCGAACGACATAGACCGACCGACATAGACCGAACGACATTGACCGACCGACATTGACCGACCGACATAGCCCGAACGACAAAGACCGACCGACATAGACCGAACGACATAGACCGAACGACATAGACCGAACGACATAGACCGAACGACATAGACAGACCGACCGACCAAGACTGACCGACCCACACAGTCCGACCAACATAGACCAACCGACATTGACCGACCGACTGACATAGACCGACCGACAGACATTGACCGACCGACGTAGACAAACCGACCGACATAGACCGACCGACCGAAATAGACCAACCAACATAGACCGAACGACATAGACTGACCGACCGACTTAGACCAACCGACATAGACAGAGTGACATAGACTGACCAACCGACATAGACCGAGCGACATAGACCGAACGACATAGACCGACCGACTGACATAGACCGACCGACATGGACGAACCGACATGGACCGACCAACCGACATAGACCGAACGACCGGCATAGACCGACCGAACAACATAGACTGACCGACATAGACCGACAGACCGACATAGACCGACCGACATAATGTGACTGACCGACATAGACCGACCGACTTAGGCCGATCGACAGACATAGACCGACCGACCGACATAGACCGAACGACATTGACCGACCGACATAGACCGACCGACCGACATAGAAAGAACGACCGACATAGCCCGAGCGACATAGACCGAACGCCATAGACCAAACGACATAGACAGACCGACCGACCAAGACTGACCGACCGACATAGACCGTTCGACTGACATAGACCGACCGACCAACATAGACCGACAGAACAACATAGACTGACCGACATAGACCGACCGACATACACCGAATGAAAGACATAGACCGACCGACCGACATAGACCGAGCGACATAGACCGACCAACATAGACCGACCGACCGACATCGAACGACCGACATAGACCGACTGACATAGACTGAAAGACATAGACCGACCAACATTGACCGACCGACAGACATAGACCGAACGACATAGACCGACCGACAGAGACCGACCAACATAGACCGAACGACATAGACCAACCGACATAGATCAACCGACCAACATAGACTGACCCACATAGATCGTCCGACATAGACCGACCGACATAGACCGACCGACATAGACCGAACAACATAGACTGACCGACATAGACCGAACGACATAGACCAACTGAGCGACATAGACCGACCCATTAAACCCAACGACATAGACCGAACGACATAGACCGACCGACATAGACCGACCGACCGACATAGACCGACCGACATAGACCGACCGACATAGTCCGACCGACATAGACCGACCGACATAGACCGACCGACCGAAATAGAAAGAACGACCGACATAGCCCGAACGACATAGACCGACCGGCATAGACCAACCGACCTAGACCGAACGACATAGACCGAACGACATAGACTGCCTGACATGGACCACCAGACATGGACCGACCGACATAGACAGACCGACCGACCAAGACTGACCGACCGACATAGTCTTACCGACATAGACCAACCGACATTGACCGACCGACTGACATAGACCGACCGACATAGACCTTCCGACCAACATAGATAAAACGACCGACTTAGCCCGAATGACATAGACCGACCGACATAGACCAACCGACATAGACCGTCCGACATAGACCGAACGACATAGACAGACCGACCGGCCAAGACTGACCGACCTATATAGTCCGACCGACATAGATCGTCCGACATTGACCGTCCGACATAGACCGACCGAGATAGAATGACAGACCGACATAGACCGACCGACATAGACCGAACGACATAGACTGACCAACCGACATAGACCGAACGACATAGACAAACCGACATAGACCGACCAACCGTCATAGACCGAACGACATAGACCAACCGACCAACATAGACTGACCGACCGACTTTGACCGACCACCCGACAAAGATCGACCGACAAAGACCGACCAACCGACATAGACCGACTGAATTAGACCGACCGACATAGACCGACCGACCGACATAGACCGTTCGACTGACATAGACCAACCGAACAACATAGACCAACAGAACAACAAAGACCAACCGACATAGACCGACCGACATAGACCGACCGACATAGACCGAGCGACATAGACCGAACGACATAGACCGACCGACATAGACCGACCGACCGACATAGACCGACCGACAGAGACCGAATGACGTAGACCGACCGACATATACCGACCGTATAGACCGTACGACATAGACCGACTGATATTGACCGAACGACATTGACCGACCGACATAGACCGACCGACCGACATAGAAAGAACGACCGACATAGCCCAAACGACATAGACCGACTGACATAGACCAACCGACATAGACGAACGACATAGACCAAACGACATAGACCGACCGACATAGACCAAAAGACCGACATAGACCGACCCACTTAGACCTAACGACATAGACCGACCGACATAGACCGACCGACATAGACCGACCGAAATAGACCGACCGACATAGACCGACCGACATAGACAGACCGACCGACATAGAAAGAACGACCGGCATAGCCCGAACGACATAGACCGACCGACATAGACCGCCTGACATGGACCGACCTACATAGACAGACCGACCGACATAGTTCTACCGACATAGACCAACCGACATTGAGCGACCGACCAACATAGACCGACCGACATAGACTTTCCGACCGACATAGAAAGAACGACCGACATAGCCCGAACGACATAGACCGACCGACATAGACCGACTGACGGACATAGACCGACCGACATAGATCTACCGAATGACTCAGACCGACCGACCGACATCGACCGACCGACATAGACCGAACGACATAGACCGACCGACACAGACCGACCGACATAGACCGAACGACATAGACCAAACGACATAGACCAACCGAAATAGACCGACTGACAGACATAGACCGAGCCACATAGACCGAACGACATAGACCGACCGACCGACATGGACCGACCGACCGACATAGACCGACCGACAGAGACCAAACGACATAGACCGACCGACATAGACCGACCGTATAGACCGAACGACATAGACCGACCGACATAGACCGAACGACATTGACCGACCGACATAGACCGAACGACATAGACCGAACGACATAGACCGACCGACATAAACCAAACGACATAGACAGACCGACCGACCGACATAGTCCGACCGACATAAACCGCCCGACATAGACCGACCGACCGACATAGACCGAACGACATAGACCGAACAACCAACATAGACTTTCCGACCGACATAGACTGACCAACCGACATACACCGACCGACATAGACCAACCGACATAGACCGACCAACATAGACTGACCGACCGACTTTGACCGACCACCCGACAAAGGTCGACCGACAAAGACCGACCAACCGACATAGACCGACCGAATTAGACCGACCGACATAGACCGACCGAACATCATAGACCGTTCGACTGACATAGACCGACCGAACAACATAGACCGACCGAACAACATAGACTGACCGACATAGACCGACCGACATAGACCGAATGAAAGACATAGACCGACCGACCGACATAGACCGACCGACCGACATCGACCGACCGACATAGACCGACTGACATCGAACGAACGACATTGACCGACCGACATAGACCAACCGACCAACATAGACTGACCCACTTAGACCTAACGACATAGACCGAACGACATAGACCGACCGAAATAGACCGACCGACATATACTGACCGACCGACATAGACCGACCGACATAGACCGACCGACATAGACCGAACAACATAGACTGACCGACATAGACCGAACGACATAGACCAACCGAGCGACATAGACCGACCCATTAAACCCAACGACATAGACCGAACGACATAGACCGACCGACATAGACCGACCGACCGACATAGACCGACCGACATAGACCGACCGACATAGTCCGACCGACATAGACCGACCGACATAGACCGACCGACCGAAATAGAAAGAACGACCGACATAGCCCGAACGACATAGACCGACCGGCATAGACCAACCGACCTAGACCGAACGACATAGACCGAACGACATAGACTGCCTGACATGGACCACCAGACATGGACCGACCGACATAGACAGACCGACCGACCAAGACTGACCGACCGACATAGTCTTACCGACATAGACCAACCGACATTGACCGACCGACTGACATAGACCGACCGACATAGACCTTCCGACCAACATAGATAAAACGACCGACTTAGCCCGAATGACATAGACCGACCGACATAGACCAACCGACATAGACCGTCTGACATAGACCGAACGACATAGACAGACCGACCGGCCAAGACTGACCGACCTATATAGTCCGACCGACATAGATCGTCCGACATTGACCGTCCGACATAGACCGACCGAGATAGAATGACAGACCGACATAGACCGACCGACATAGACCGAACGACATAGACTGACCAACCGACATAGACCGAACGACATAGACAAACCGACATAGACCGACCAACCGTCATAGACCGAACGACATAGACCAACCGACCAACATAGACTGACCGACCGACTTTGACCGACCACCCGACAAAGATCGACCGACAAAGACCGACCAACCGACATAGACCGACTGAATTAGACCGACCGACATAGACCGACCGACCGACATAGACCGAACGACAGACATAGACCGACCGAACAACATAGACCGACAGAACAACAAAGACCAAGCTACATAGACCGACCGACATAGAGCGACCGACGTAGACCGACCGACATAGACCGACCGACATAGACAGACTGACATAGACCGACCGACCAACATAGACCGACCGACAGAGACCGAACGTCATAGACCGACCGACAAAGACTGACCGACATAGAGCGTACGACATAGACCGACTGATATTGACCGAACGACATTGACCGACCGACATAGACCGACCGACCGACATAGAAAGAACGACCGACATAGCCCAAACGACATAGACCGACTGACATAGACCAACCGACATAGACGAACGACATAGACCAAACGACATAGACCGACCGACATAGACCAAAAGACCGACATAGACCGACCCACTTAGACCTAACGACATAGACCGACCGACATAGACCGACCGACATAGACCGACCGAAATAGACCGACCGAAATAGACCGACCGACATAGACCGACCGACCGACATAGAAAGAACGACCGGCATAGCCCGAACGACATAGACCGACTGACATAGACCGAACGACATAGACCGCCTGACATGGACCGACCGACATAGACAGACCGACCGACCAAGACTGACCGACCGACATAGTTCTACCGACATAGACCAACCGACATTGAGCGACCGACCAACATAGACCGACCGACATAGACTTTCCGACCGACATAGAAAGAACGACCGACATAGCCCGAACGACATAGACCGACCGACATAGACCGACTGACGGACATAGACCGACCGACATAGATCTACCGAATGACTCAGACCGACCGACCGACATCGACCGACCGACATAGACCGAACGACATAGACCGACCGACACAGACCGACCGACATAGACCGAACGACATAGACCAAACGACATAGACCAACCGAAATAGACCGACTGACAGACATAGACCGAGCCACATAGACCGAACGACATAGACCGACCGACCGACATGGACCGACCGACCGACATAGACCGACCGACAGAGACCAAACGACATAGACCGACCGACATAGACCGACCGTATAGACCGAACGACATAGACCGACCGACATAGACCGAACGACATTGACCGACCGACATAGACCGAACGACATAGACCGAACGACATAGACCGACCGACATAAACCAAACGACATAGACAGACCGACCGACCGACATAGTCCGACCGACATAAACCGCCCGACATGGACCGACCGACCGACATAGACCGAACGACATAGACCGAACAACCAACATAGACTTTCCGACCGACATAGACTGACCAACCGACATACACCGACCGACATAGACCAACCGACATAGACCGACCAACATAGACTGACCGACCGACTTTGACCGACCACCCGACAAAGGTCGACCGACAAAGACCGACCAACCGACATAGACCGTTCGACTGACATAGACCGACCGACCAACATAGACCGACAGAACAACATAGACTGACCGACATAGACCGACCGACATACACCGAATGAAAGACATAGACCGACCGACCGACATAGACCGAGCGACATAGACCGACCAACATAGACCGACCGACCGACATCGACCGACCGACATAGACCGACTGACATAGACCGAAAGACATAGACCGACCGACATTGACCGACCGACAGACATAGACCGAACGACATAGACCGACCGACATAGACCGACCAACATAGACCGAACGACATAGACCGACCAACATAGACCAACCGACCAACATAGACTGACCCACTTAGACCTAACGACATAGACCGAACGACATAGACCGACCGAAATAGACCGACCGACATATACTGACCGACCGACATAGACCGACCGACATAGACCGACCGACATAGACCGAACAACATAGACTGACCGACATAGACCGACCGACATAGACCAACCGAGCGACATAGACCGACCCATTAAACCCAACGACATAGACCGAACGACATAGACCGACCGACATAGACCGACCGACCGACATAGACCGACCGACATAGACCGACCGACATAGTCCGACCGACATAGACCGACCGACATAGACCGACCGACCGAAATAGAAAGAACGACCGACATAGCCCGAACGACATAGACCGACCGGCATAGACCAACCGACCTAGACCGAACGACATAGACCGAACGACATAGACTGCCTGACATGGACCACCAGACATGGACCGACCGACATAGACAGACCGACCGACCAAGACTGACCGACCGACATAGTCTTACCGACATAGACCAACCGACATTGACCGACCGACTGACATAGACCGACCGACATAGACCTTCCGACCAACATAGAAAGAACGACCGACTTAGCCCGAATGGCATAGACCGACCGACATAGACCAACCGACATAGACCGTCCGACATAGACCGAACGACATAGACCGAACGACATAGACAGACCGACCGGCCAAGACTGACCGACCTATATAGTCCAACCGACATAGACCGACCGACATAGATCGTCCAACATTGACCGTCCGACATAGACGGACCGAGATAGAATGACAGACCGACATAGACTGACCGACATAGACCCACCGACCGACATAGACCGAACGACATAGACTGACCAACCGACATAGACCGAACGACATAGACAAACCGACATAGACCGACCAACCGTCATAGACCGAACGACATAGACCAACCGACCAACATAGACTGACCGACCGACTTTGACCGACCACCCGACAAAGATCGACCGACAAAGACCGACCAACCGACATAGACCGACTGAATTAGACCGACCGACATAGACCGACCGACCGACATAGACCGTTCGACTGACATAGACCGACCGACCAACATAGACCGACAGAACAACAAAGACCGACCGACATAGACCGACCGACATAGACCGACCGACATAGACCGAGCGACATAGACCGAACGACATAGACCGACCGACCGACATAGACCGACCGACAGAGACCGAATGACGTAGACCGACCGACATATACCGACCGTATAGACCGTACGACATAGACCGACTGATATTGACCGAACGACATTGACCGACCGACATAGACCGACCGACCGACATTCACCGAAAGACATAGCCCGACCGACATAGACCGACTGACCGACATAGACCGACCGTCACAGAACGAACGACATAGATCTACCGAATGACACAGACTGACTGACATAGACCGACCGGCATAGACCGACCGACATGGACCAACCGACATAGACCAACCGACATAGACCGAACGACATAGACCGACCGACATAGACCGAACGACATAGACCGACCGACATAGATCGAGCGACATAGATCGAGCGACATAGACCGAGCGACATAGACCGAGCGACATAGACCGAACGACATAGACCGAGCAACGTAGACCGAACGAAATAGACCGACCGACCGACATAGATCGACCGACCGACATAGATCGACCGACAGAGACCGAACGACATAGACCGACCGACATAGACCGACCGTATAGACTGACCGACATAGACCGACCGACATCGACCGACCGACCGACATAGAAAGAACGACCGACATAGCCCGAACGACATAGACCAACCGACATAGACCGAATGACATAGACCAAACGACATAGACAGACCGACCGACCAAGACTGACCGACCGACATAGTCCGAACGACATAAACCACCCGACATAGACCAACCGACCGACTGACATAGACCGAACGACATAGACCGAACAACCAACATAGACCATTCGACCGACATAGACTGACCAACCGACATACACCGACCGACATAGACCAACCGACATAGACTGACCAACATAGACTGACCAACAGAGACTGACCGACCGACTTTGACCAACCACCCGACAAAGATCAACCGACAAAGACGGACCAACCGACATAGACCGACCGAATTAGACCGACCGACATAGACCGACCGACATAGACCGTTCGACTGACATAGACCGACCGAACAACATACACCGACCGAACAACATAGACTGACCGACATAGACCGACCGACATAGGCCGAATGAAAGACATAGACCGACCGACCGACATAGACTGAACGACATAGACCGACCGACCGACATCGACCGAACGACATAGACCGACTGACATAGACCGACCGACAGACATAGACCGAACGACATAGACCGAACGACATAGAATGACCGACATAGACCAACCGACCGACATAGACCGACCCACTTAGACCTAACGACATAGACCGAACGACATAGACCGAACGACATAGACCGACCGACATAGACCGACCGACCGACATAGACCGACCGACATAGATCGACCGACATAGACCGAACGACATAGACCGAACGACATAGACCGCCTGACATGGACCAACTGACATAGACAGACCGACCGACCAAGACTGACCGACCGACATGGTCCTACCGACAGAGACCAACCGACATTGACCGACCGACCGACATAGACCGACCAACATAGACCTTCCGACCGACATAGAAAGAACGACCGACATAGACCGACCGACAGACATTGACCGACCGACGTAGACAAACCGACCGACATAGACCGACCGACCGAAATAGACCAACCAACATAGACCGAACGACATAGACTGACCGACCGACTTAGACCAACCGACATAGACAGAGTGACATAGACTGACCAACCGACATAGACCGAGCGACATAGACCGAACGACATAGACCGACCGACTGACATAGACCGACCGACATGGACCGACCAACCGACATAGACCGACCGACCGAAATAGACCAACCAACATAGACCGAACGACATAGACTGACCGACCGACTTAGACCAACCGACATAGACAGAGTGACATAGACTGACCAACCGACATAGACCGAGCGACATAGACCGAACGACATTGACCGACCGACATAGACCGACCGACCGACATAGAAAGAACGACCGACATAGCCCGAGCAACATAGACCGACGGACATAGACCAACCGACATAGACCGAACGCCATAGACCAAACGACATAGACAGACCGACCGACCAAGACTGACCGACCGACATAGACCGTTTGACTGACATAGACCGACCGACCAACATAGACCGACAGAACAACATAGACTGACCGACATAGACCGACCGACATACACCGAATGAAAGACATAGACCGACCGACCGACATAGACCGAGCGACATAGACCGACCAACATAGACCGACCGACCGACATCGAACGACCGACATAGACCGACTGACATAGACCGAAAGACATAGACCGACCGACATTGACCGACCGACAGACATAGACCGAACGACATAGACCGACCGACATAGACCGAACGACATAGACCGACCGACATAGACCAACCGACCAACATAGACTGACCCACTTAGACCTAACGACATAGACCGAACGACATAGACCGACCGACATATACCGACCGACCAACATAGACCGACCGACATAGACCGACCGACATAGACCGAACAACATAGACCGACCGACATAGACCGACCGCCCGACATAGAAAGAATGACCAACATAGCCCGAACGACATAGACCGACCGACATAGACCAACCGACATAGACCGAACGACATAGACCGAACGACATAGAGCACCTGACATGAACCGACTGACATAGACAGACTGACCGACCAAGACTGACCGACCGACATAGTCCTACCGACATTGACCAACCTACATTGACCGACCGAAATAGACCGACTGACAGACATAGACCGAGCCACATAGACCGAACGACATAGACCGACCGACCGACATGGACCGACCGACCGACATAGACCGACCGACAGAGACCAAACGACATAGACCGACCGACATAGACCGACCGACATAGACCGACCGTATAGACCGAACGACATAGACCGACCGACATAGACCGAACGACATTGACCGACCGACATAGACCGAACGACATAGACCGAACGACATAGACCGACCGACATAAACCAAACGACATAGACAGACCGACCGACCGACATAGTCCGACCGACATAAACCGCCCGACATAGACCGACCGACCGACATAGACCGAACGACATAGACCGAACAACCAACATAGACTTTCCGACCGACATAGACTGACCAACCGACATACACCGACCGACATAGACCAACCGACATAGACCGACCAACATAGACTGACCGACCGACTTTGACCGACCACCCGACAAAGGTCGACCGACAAAGACCGACCAACCGACATAGACCGACCGAATTAGACCGACCGACATAGACCGACCGAACATCATAGACCGTTCGACTGACATAGACCGACCGAACAACATAGACCGACCGAACAACATAGACTGACCGACATAGACCGACCGACATAGACCGAATGAAAGACATAGACCGACCGACCGACATAGACCGACCGACCGACATCGACCGACCGACATAGACCGACTGACATCGAACGAACGACATTGACCGACCGACATAGACCAACCGACCAACATAGACTGACCCACTTAGACCTAACGACATAGACCGAACGACATAGACCGACCGAAATAGACCGACCGACATATACTGACCGACCGACATAGACCGACCGACATAGACCGACCGACATAGACCGAACAACATAGACTGACCGACATAGACCGAACGACATAGACCAACCGAGCGACATAGACCGACCCATTAAACCCAACGACATAGACCGAACGACATAGACCGACCGACATAGACCGACCGACCGACATAGACCGACCGACATAGACCGACCGACATAGTCCGACCGACATAGACCGACCGACATAGACCGACCGACCGAAATAGAAAGAACGACCGACATAGCCCGAACGACATAGACCGACCGGCATAGACCAACCGACCTAGACCGAACGACATAGACCGAACGACATAGACTGCCTGACATGGACCACCAGACATGGACCGACCGACATAGACAGACCGACCGACCAAGACTGACCGACCGACATAGTCTTACCGACATAGACCAACCGACATTGACCGACCGACTGACATAGACCGACCGACATAGACCTTCCGACCAACATAGATAAAACGACCGACTTAGCCCGAATGACATAGACCGACCGACATAGACCAACCGACATAGACCGTCCGACATAGACCGAACGACATAGACAGACCGACCGGCCAAGACTGACCGACCTATATAGTCCGACCGACATAGATCGTCCGACATTGACCGTCCGACATAGACCGACCGAGATAGAATGACAGACCGACATAGACCGACCGACATAGACCGAACGACATAGACTGACCAACCGACATAGACCGAACGACATAGACAAACCGACATAGACCGACCAACCGTCATAGACCGAACGACATAGACCAACCGACCAACATAGACTGACCGACCGACTTTGACCGACCACCCGACAAAGATCGACCGACAAAGACCGACCAACCGACATAGACCGACTGAATTAGACCGACCGACATAGACCGACCGACCGACATAGACCGTTCGACTGACATAGACCGAACGAACAACATAGACCGACAGAACAACAAAGACCAACCGACATAGACCGACCCACATAGACCGACCGACATAGACCGAGCGACATAGACCGAACGACATAGACCGACCGACATAGACCGACCGACCGACAGAGACCGAATGACGTAGACCGACCGACATATACCGACCGTATAGACCGTACGACATAGACCGACTGATATTGACCGAACGACATTGACCGACCGACATAGACCGACCGACCGACATAGAAAGAACGACCGACATAGCCCAAACGACATAGACCGACTGACATAGACCAACCGACATAGACGAACGACATAGACCAAACGACATAGACCGACCGACATAGACCAAAAGACCGACATAGACCGACCCACTTAGACCTAACGACATAGACCGACCGACATAGACCGACCGACATAGACCGACCGAAATAGACCGACCGAAATAGACCGACCGACATAGACCGACCGACATAGACCGACCGACCGACATAGAAAGAACGACCGGCATAGCCCGAACGACATAGACCGACTGACATAGACCGAACGACATAGACCGCCTGACATGGACCGACCGACATAGACAGACCGACCGACCAAGACTGACCGACCGACATAGTTCTACCGACATAGACCAACCGACATTGAGCGACCGACCAACATAGACCGACCGACATAGACTTTCCGACCGAAATAGAAAGAACGACCGACATAGCCCGAACGACATAGACCGACCGGCATAGACCAACCGACCTAGACCGAACGACATAGACCGAACGACATAGACTGCCTGACATGGACCACCAGACATGGACCGACCGACATAGACAGACCGACCGACCAAGACTGACCGACCGACATTGTCTTACCGACATAGACCAACCGACATTGACCGACCGACTGACATAGACCGACCGACATAGACCTTCCGACCAACATAGATAAAACGACCGACTTAGCCCGAATGACATAGACCGACCGACATAGACCAACCGACATAGACCGTCCGACATAGACCGAACGACATAGACAGACCGACCGGCCAAGACTGACCGACCTATATAGTCCGACCGACATAGATCGTCCGACATTGACCGTCCGACATAGACCGACCGAGATAGAATGACAGACCGACATAGACCGACCGACATAGACCGAACGACATAGACTGACCAACCGACATAGACCGAACGACATAGACAAACCGACATAGACCGACCAACCGTCATAGACCGAACGACATAGACCAACCGACCAACATAGACTGACCGACCGACTTTGACCGACCACCCGACAAAGATCGACCGACAAAGACCGACCAACCGACATAGACCGACTGAATTAGACCGACCGACATAGACCGACCGACCGACATAGACCGTTCGACTGACATAGACCGACCGAACAACATAGACCGACAGAACAACAAAGACCAACCGACATAGACCGACCGACATAGACCGACCGACATAGACCGAGCGACATAGACCGAACGACATAGACCGACCGACATAGACCGACCGACCGACATAGACCGACCGACAGAGACCGAATGACGTAGACCGACCGACATATACCGACCGTATAGACCGTACGACATAGACCGACTGATATTGACCGAACGACATTGACCGACCGACATAGACCGACCGACCGACATAGAAAGAACGACCGACATAGCCCAAACGACATAGACCGACTGACATAGACCAACCGACATAGACGAACGACATAGACCAAACGACATAGACCGACCGACATAGACCAAAAGACCGACATAGACCGACCCACTTAGACCTAACGACATAGACCGACCGACATAGACCGACCGACATAGACCGACCGAAATAGACCGACCGACATAGACCGACCGACATAGACAGACCGACCGACATAGAAAGAACGACCGGCATAGCCCGAACGACATAGACCGACCGACATAGACCGCCTGACATGGACCGACCGACATAGACAGACCGACCGACATAGTTCTACCGACATAGACCAACCGACATTGAGCGACCGACCAACATAGACCGACCGACATAGACTTTCCGACCGACATAGAAAGAACGACCGACATAGCCCGAACGACATAGACCGACCGACATAGACCGACTGACGGACATAGACCGACCGACATAGATCTACCGAATGACTCAGACCGACCGACCGACATCGACCGACCGACATAGACCGAACGACATAGACCGACCGACACAGACCGACCGACATAGACCGAACGACATAGACCAAACGACATAGACCAACCGAAATAGACCGACTGACAGACATAGACCGAGCCACATAGACCGAACGACATAGACCGACCGACCGACATGGACCGACCGACCGACATAGACCGACCGACAGAGACCAAACGACATAGATCGACCGACATAGACCGACCGTATAGACCGAACGACATAGACCGACCGACATAGACCGAACGACATTGACCGACCGACATAGACCGAACGACATAGACCGAACGACATAGACCGACCGACATAAACCAAACGACATAGACAGACCGACCGACCGACATAGTCCGACCGACATAAACCGCCCGACATAGACCGACCGACCGACATAGACCGAACGACATAGACCGAACAACCAACATAGACTTTCCGACCGACATAGACTGACCAACCGACGTACACCGACCGACATAGACCAACCGACATAGACCGACCAACATAGACTGACCGACCGACTTTGACCGACCACCCGACAAAGGTCGACCGACAAAGACCGACCAACCGACATAGACCGACCGAATTAGACCGACCGACATAGACCGACCGAACATCATAGACCGTTCGACTGACATAGACCGACCGAACAACATAGACCGACCGAACAACATAGACTGACCGACATAGACCGACCGACATAGACCGAATGAAAGACATAGACCGACCGACCGACATAGACCGACCGACCGACATCGACCGACCGACATAGACCGACTGACATCGAACGAACGACATTGACCGACCGACATAGACCAACCGACCAACATAGACTGACCCACTTAGACCTAACGACATAGACCGAACGACATAGACCGACCGAAATAGACCGACCGACATATACTGACCGACCGACATAGACCGACCGACATAGACCGACCGACATAGACCGAACAACATAGACTGACCGACATAGACCGAACGACATAGACCAACCGAGCGACATAGACCGACCCATTAAACCCAACGACATAGACCGAACGACATAGACCGACCGACATAGACCGACCGACCGACATAGACCGACCGACATAGACCGACCGACATAGTCCGACCGACATAGACCGACCGACATAGACCGACCGACCGAAATAGAAAGAACGACCGACATAGCCCGAACGACATAGACCGACCGGCATAGACCAACCGACCTAGACCGAACGACATAGACCGAACGACATAGACTGCCTGACATGGACCACCAGACATGGACCGACCGACATAGACAGACCGACCGACCAAGACTGACCGACCGACATAGTCTTACCGACATAGACCAACCGACATTGACCGACCGACTGACATAGACCGACCGACATAGACCTTCCGACCAACATAGAAAGAACGACCGACTTAGCCCGAATGGCATAGACCGACCGACATAGACCAACCGACATAGACCGTCCGACATAGACCGTCCGACATAGACCGAACGACATAGACCGAACGACATAGACAGACCGACCGGCCAAGACTGACCGACCTATATAGTCCAACCGACATAGACCGACCGACATAGATCGTCCAACATTGACCGTCCGACATAGACGGACCGAGATAGAATGACAGACCGACATAGACCGACCGACATAGACCCACCGACCGACATAGACCGAACGACATAGACTGACCAACCGACATAGACCGAACGACATAGACAAACCGACATAGACCGACCAACCGTCATAGACCGAACGACATAGACCAACCGACCAACATAGACTGACCGACCGACTTTGACCGACCACCCGACAAAGATCGACCGACAAAGACCGACCAACCGACATAGACCGACTGAATTAGACCGACCGACATAGACCGACCGACCGACATAGACCGTTCGACTGACATAGACCGACCGACCAACATAGACCGACAGAACAACAAAGACCGACCGACATAGACCGACCGACATAGACCGACCGACATAGACCGAGCGACATAGACCGAACGACATAGACCGACCGACCGACATAGACCGACCGACAGAGACCGAATGACGTAGACCGACCGACATATACCGACCGTATAGACCGTACGACATAGACCGACTGATATTGACCGAACGACATTGACCGACCGACATAGACCGACCGACCGACATTCACCGAAAGACATAGCCCGACCGACATAGACCGACTGACCGACATAGACCGACCGTCACAGAACGAACGACATAGATCTACCGAATGACACAGACCGACTGACATAGACCGACCGGCATAGACCGACCGACATGGACCAACCGACATAGACCAACCGACATAGACCGAACGACATAGACCGACCGACATAGACCGAACGACATAGACCGACCGACATAGATCGAGCGACATAGATCGAGCGACATAGACCGAGCGACATAGACCGAGCGACATAGACCGAACGACATAGACCGAGCAACGTAGACCGAACGAAATAGACCGACCGACCGACATAGATCGACCGACCGACATAGATCGACCGACAGAGACCGAACGACATAGACCGACCGACATAGACCGACCGTATAGACTGACCGACATAGACCGACCGACATCGACCGACCGACCGACATAGAAAGAACGACCGACATAGCCCGAACGACATAGACCAACCGACATAGACCGAATGACATAGACCAAACGACATAGACAGACCGACCGACCAAGACTGACCGACCGACATAGTCCGAACGACATAAACCACCCGACATAGACCAACCGACCGACTGACATAGACCGAACGACATAGACCGAACAACCAACATAGACCATTCGACCGACATAGACTGACCAACCGACATACACCGACCGACATAGACCAACCGACATAGACTGACCAACATAGACTGACCAACAGAGACTGACCGACCGACTTTGACCAACCACCCGACAAAGATCAACCGACAAAGACGGACCAACCGACATAGACCGACCGAATTAGACCGACCGACATAGACCGACCGACATAGACCGTTCGACTGACATAGACCGACCGAACAACATACACCGACCGAACAACATAGACTGACCGACATAGACCGACCGACATAGGCCGAATGAAAGACATAGACCGACCGACCGACATAGACTGAACGACATAGACCGACCGACCGACATCGACCGAACGACATAGACCGACTGACATAGACCGACCGACAGACATAGACCGAACGACATAGACCGAACGACATAGAATGACCGACATAGACCAACCGACCGACATAGACCGACCCACTTAGACCTAACGACATAGACCGAACGACATAGACCGACCGACATAGACCGACCGACCGACATAGACCGACCGACATAGATCGACCGACATAGACCGAACGACATAGACCGAACGACATAGACCGCCTGACATGGACCAACTGACATAGACAGACCGACCGACCAAGACTGACCGACCGACATGGTCCTACCGACAGAGACCAACCGACATTGACCGACCGACCGACATAGACCGACCAACATAGACCTTCCGACCGACATAGAAAGAACGACCGACATAGACCGACCGACAGACATTGACCGACCGACGTAGACAAACCGACCGACATAGACCGACCGACCGAAATAGACCAACCAACATAGACCGAACGACATAGACTGACCGACCGACTTAGACCAACCGACATAGACAGAGTGACATAGACTGACCAACCGACATAGACCGAGCGACATAGACCGAACGACATAGACCGACCGACTGACATAGACCGACCGACATGGACCGACCAACCGACATAGACCGACCGACCGAAATAGACCAACCAACATAGACCGAACGACATAGACTGACCGACCGACTTAGACCAACCGACATAGACAGAGTGACATAGACTGACCAACCGACATAGACCGAGCGACATAGACCGAACGACATTGACCGACCGACATAGACCGACCGACCGACATAGAAAGAACGACCGACATAGCCCGAGCAACATAGACCGACGGACATAGACCAACCGACATAGACCGAACGCCATAGACCAAACGACATAGACAGACCGACCGACCAAGACTGACCGACCGACATAGACCGTTTGACTGACATAGACCGACCGACCAACATAGACCGACAGAACAACATAGACTGACCGACATAGACCGACCGACATACACCGAATGAAAGACATAGACCGACCGACCGACATAGACCGAGCGACATAGACCGACCAACATAGACCGACCGACCGACATCGAACGACCGACATAGACCGACTGACATAGACCGAAAGACATAGACCGACCGACATTGACCGACCGACAGACATAGACCGAACGACATAGACCGACCGACATAGACCGAACGACATAGACCGACCGACATAGACCAACCGACCAACATAGACTGACCCACTTAGACCTAACGACATAGACCGAACGACATAGACCGACCGACATATACCGACCGACCGACATAGACCGACCGACATAGACCGAACAACATAGACCGACCGACATAGACCGACCGCCCGACATAGAAAGAATGACCAACATAGCCCGAACGACATAGACCGACCGACATAGACCAACCGACATAGACCGAACGACATAGACCGAACGACATAGAGCACCTGACATGAACCGACTGACATAGACAGACTGACCGACCAAGACTGACCGACCGACATAGTCCTACCGACATAGACCGACCGACCGACATAGACCGACCGACAGAGACCGAATGACGTAGACCGACCGACATATACCGACCGTATAGACCGTACGACATAGACCGACTGATATTGACCGAACGACATTGACCGACCGACATAGACCAACCGACCGACATAGAAAGAACGACCGACATAGCCCAAACGACATAGACCGACTGACATAGACCAACCGACATAGACGAACGACATAGACCAAACGACATAGACCGACCGACATAGACCAAAAGACCGACATAGACCGACCCACTTAGACCTAACGACATAGACCGACCGACATAGACCGACCGACATAGACCGACCGAAATAGACCGACCGACATAGACCGACCGACATAGACAGACCGACCGACATAGAAAGAACGACCGGCATAGCCCGAACGACATAGACCGACCGACATAGACCGAACGACATAGACCGTCTGACATGGACCGACCGACATAGACAGACCGACCGACCAAGACTGACCGACCGACATAGTTCTACCGACATAGACCAACCGACATTGAGCGACCGACCAACATAGACCGACCGACATAGACTTTCCGACCGACATAGAAAGAACGACCGACATAGCCCGAACGACATAGACCGACCGACATAGACCGACTGACGGACATAGACCGACCGACATAGATCTACCGAATGACTCAGACCGACCGAACGACATCGACCGACCGACATAGACCGAACGACATAGACCGACCGACACAGACCGACCGACATAGACCGAACGACATAGACCAAACGACATAGACCAACCGAAATAGACCGACTGACAGACATAGACCGAGCCACATAGACCGAACGACATAGACCGACCAACATAGACCAACCGACCAACATAGACTGACCCACTTAGACCTAACGACATAGACCGAACGACATAGACCGACCGAAATAGACCGACCGACATATACTGACCGACCGACATAGACCGACCGACATAGACCGACCGACATAGACCGAACAACATAGACTGACCGACATAGACCGACCGACATAGACCAACCGAGCGACATAGACCGACCCATTAAACCCAACGACATAGACCGAACGACATAGACCGACCGACATAGACCGACCGACCGACATAGACCGACCGACATAGACCGACCGACATAGACCGACCGACATAGACCGACCGACATAGACCGACCGACCGAAATAGAAAGAACGACCGACATAGCCCGAACGACATAGACCGACCGGCATAGACCAACCGACCTAGACCGAACGACATAGACCGAACGACATAGACTGCCTGACATGGACCACCAGACATGGACCGACCGACATAGACAGACCGACCGACCAAGACTGACCGACCGACATAGTCTTACCGACATAGACCAACCGACATTGACCGACCGACTGACATAGACCGACCGACATAGACCTTCCAACCAACATAGAAAGAACGACCGACTTAGCCCGAATGGCATAGACCGACCGACATAGACCAACCGACATAGACCGTCCGACATAGACCGAACGACATAGACCGAACGACATAGACAGACCGACCGGCCAAGACTGACCGACCTATATAGTCCAACCGACATAGACCGACCGACATAGATCGTCCAACATTGACCGTCCGACATAGACGGACCGAGATAGAATGACAGACCGACATAGACCGACCGACATAGACCCACCGACCGACATAGACCGAACGACATAGACTGACCAACCGACATAGACCGAACGACATAGACAAACCGACATAGACCGACCAACCGTCATAGACCGAACGACATAGACCAACCGACCAACATAGACTGACCGACCGACTTTGACCGACCACCCGACAAAGATCGACCGACAAAGACCGACCAACCGACATAGACCGACTGAATTAGACCGACCGACATAGACCGACCGACCGACATAGACCGTTCGACTGACATAGACCGACCGACCAACATAGACCGACAGAACAACAAAGACCGACCGACATAGACCGACCGACATAGACCGACCGACATAGACCGAGCGACATAGACCGAACGACATAGACCGACCGACCGACATAGACCGACCGACAGAGACCGAATGACGTAGACCGACCGACATATACCGACCGTATAGACCGTACGACATAGACCGACTGATATTGACCGAACGACATTGACCGACCGACATAGACCGACCGACCGACATTCACCGAAAGACATAGCCCGACCGACATAGACCGACTGACCGACATAGACCGACCGTCACAGAACGAACGACATAGATCTACCGAATGACACAGACCGACTGACATAGACCGACCGGCATAGACCGACCGACATGGACCAACCGACATAGACCAACCGACATAGACCGAACGACATAGACCGACCGACATAGACCGAACGACATAGACCGACCGACATAGATCGAGCGACATAGATCGAGCGACATAGACCGAGCGACATAGACCGAGCGACATAGACCGAACGACATAGACCGAGCAACGTAGACCGAACGAAATAGACCGACCGACCGACATAGATCGACCGACCGACATAGATCGACCGACAGAGACCGAACGACATAGACCGACCGACATAGACCGACCGTATAGACTGACCGACATAGACCGACCGACATCGACCGACCGACCGACATAGAAAGAACGACCGACATAGCCCGAACGACATAGACCAACCGACATAGACCGAATGACATAGACCAAACGACATAGACAGACCGACCGACCAAGACTGACCGACCGACATAGTCCGAACGACATAAACCACCCGACATAGACCAACCGACCGACTGACATAGACCGAACGACATAGACCGAACAACCAACATAGACCATTCGACCGACATAGACTGACCAACCGACATACACCGACCGACATAGACCAACCGACATAGACTGACCAACATAGACTGACCAACAGAGACTGACCGACCGACTTTGACCAACCACCCGACAAAGATCAACCGACAAAGACGGACCAACCGACATAGACCGACCGAATTAGACCGACCGACATAGACCGACCGACATAGACCGTTCGACTGACATAGACCGACCGAACAACATACACCGACCGAACAACATAGACTGACCGACATAGACCGACCGACATAGGCCGAATGAAAGACATAGACCGACCGACCGACATAGACTGAACGACATAGACCGACCGACCGACATCGACCGAACGACATAGACCGACTGACATAGACCGACCGACAGACATAGACCGAACGACATAGACCGAACGACATAGAATGACCGACATAGACCAACCGACCGACATAGACCGACCCACTTAGACCTAACGACATAGACCGAACGACATAGACCGACCGACATAGACCGACCGACATAGACCGACCGACCGACATAGACCGACCGACATAGATCGACCGACATAGATCGACCGACATAGACCGAACGACATAGACCGAACGACATAGACCGCCTGACATGGACCAACTGACATAGACAGACCGACCGACCAAGACTGACCGACCGACATGGTCCTACCGACAGAGACCAACCGACATTGACCGACCGACCGACATAGACCGACCAACATAGACCTTCCGACCGACATAGAAAGAACGACCGACATAGACCGACCGACAGACATTGACCGACCGACGTAGACAAACCGACCGACATAGACCGACCGACCGAAATAGACCAACCAACATAGACCGAACGACATAGACTGACCGACCGACTTAGACCAACCGACATAGACAGAGTGACATAGACTGACCAACCGACATAGACCGAGCGACATAGACCGAACGACATAGACCGACCGACTGACATAGACCGACCGACATGGACCGACCAACCGACATAGACCGACCGACCGAAATAGACCAACCAACATAGACCGAACGACATAGACTGACCGACCGACTTAGACCAACCGACATAGACAGAGTGACATAGACTGACCAACCGACATAGACCGAGCGACATAGACCGAACGACATTGACCGACCGACATAGACCGACCGACCGACATAGAAAGAAAGACCGACATAGCCCGAGCAACATAGACCGACGGACATAGACCAACCGACATAGACCTAACGACATAGACCGAACGACATAGACCGACCGACATATACCGACCGACCGACATAGACCGACCGACATAGACCGACCGACATAGACCGAACAACATAGACCGACCGACATAGACCGACCGCCCGACATAGAAAGAATGACCAACATAGCCCGAACGACATAGACCGACCGACATAGACCAACCGACATAGACCGAACGACATAGACCGAACGACATAGAGCACCTGACATGAACCGACTGACATAGACAGACTGACCGACCAAGACTGACCGACCGACATAGTCCTACCGACATTGACCAACCTACATTGACCGACCGACCGACATAGACCGACCGACATAGACCTTCCGACCGACATAGAAAGACCGACCGACATAGCCCGAATGACATAGACCGACCGACATCGATCAACGGACATAGACCGTCCGACATAGACCGAACGACATAGACCGACCGACATAGACCGAACGACATAGACCGATCGACTTAGTTCCACCGACATAGACCGACCGACATAGACCGACCAACCGACATAGACCGAATGACCGGCATAGACCGACCGAACAACATAGTCTGACCGACATAGACCTACAGGTCTATGTCGGTCGGTCTATGTCGGTCGGTCTATGTCGGTCGGTCGGTCTATGTCGTTCAGTCTATGTCGGTCGGTCTATGTCGTTTAGTCGGTCTATATCGGTTGGTCTGTGTCGGTCGTTCGGTCTATGTCGGTCGGTCGGTCTATGTCGGTCATTCGGTCTAAGTCGGTCTGTCTATGTCGAACGGTCTATGTCGGCCTGTCTATGTCGTTCGTACCGTCTATGTCTTTCGGTCTATGTCGGTCGGTCTATGTCGTTCTGTCTATGTTGGTCGGTCTATGTCGGTCGGTATATGTCGGTCGGTCTATGACGGTCGGTATATGTCGGTCAGTCTATGTCGTTCAATCTATGTCGGTCGGTCAGTCTATGTCGGTCGGTCTATGTCGTTCGGTCTATGTCGGTCAGTCAGTCTATGTCGGTCGGTCAGTCGATGTCGTTCGGTCTATGTCGGTCGGTATATGTCGGTCGGTCTATGTCGATCGGTATATGTCGGTCAGTCTATGTCGGTCGGTCTCTGTCGGTCGTTTGGTTTATGTCGGCCGATCTATGTCGGTCGGTCTATGTCGGTCGGTCGGTGTATGTCGTGCGGTCTATGTCGTTCAGTCTATGTCGGTCGGTCAGTCTATGTCGGTCGGTCTATGTCGTTCGGTCTATGTCGGTCAGTCGGTCTATGTCGGTTGGTCAATGTCATTTGGTCGGTCTATGTCGTTCGGTCTATGTCGCTCGGTCTCTGTCGGTCGGTCTCTGTCGGTCGGTCTCTGTCGGTCGGTCTATGTCGTTCGGTCAATGTCAGTCGGTCGGTCTATATTGGTCGTTCGGTCTATGTCGCTCGGGCTATGTCGGTCGGTCTATGTTGTTTGGTCGGTCGATGTCGTTCGGTCTATATCGATCAATCTATGTCGTTCAGTCTATGTCGGTCGGTCGGTCTTGGTCGGTCAGTCTGCCTACGTCGGTCAGTCGGTCTATGTCGGTCGGTCTATGTCGGTCGGTCGGTGTATGTCGTGCGGTCTATGTCGTTCAGTCTATGTCGGTCGGTCAGTCTATGTCGGTCGGTCTATGTCGTTCGGTCTATGTCGGTCAGTCGGTCTATGTCGGTTGGTCAATGTCATTTGGTCGGTCTATGTCGTTCGGTCTATGTCGCTCGGTCTCTGTCGGTCGGTCTCTGTCGGTCGGTCTCTGTCGGTCGGTCTATGTCGTTCGGTCAATGTCAGTCGGTCGGTCTATATTGGTCGTTCGGTCTATGTCGCTCGGGCTATGTCGGTCGGTCTATGTTGTTTGGTCGGTCGATGTCGTTCGGTCTATATCGATCAATCTATGTCGTTCAGTCTATGTCGGTCGGTCGGTCTTGGTTGGTCAGTCTGCCTACGTCGGTCAGTCGGTCTATGTCGGTCGGTCTATGTCGTTTGGTCGGTCTATATCGGTTGGTCTATGTCGGTCGGTCTATGTCGGTCGTTCGGTCTATATCGGGTCGGTCGGTCTATGTCGGTCGTTCGGTCTAAGACGGTCTGTCTATGTCGAATGGTCTATGTCGGTCGGTCTATGTCGTTCGGACGGTCTATGTCTTTCGGTCTATGTCGGTCGGTGTATGTCGTTTGGTCTATGTCGGTCAGTCTATGTCGGTCGGTATATGTCGGTCGGTCTATGTCGATCGGTCTATGTCGGTCGGTCTATGTCGGTCGGTCTATGTCGGTCGGTCTATGTCGGTCGGTATATGTCGGTCAGTCTATGTCGGTCGGTCAGTCTATGTATGTCGGTCTATGTCGTTCGGTCTATCTCGGTCGGTCAGTCTATGTCGGTCGGTCAGTCTATGTCGTTCTGTCTATGTCGGTCGGTATATGTCGGTCGGCCTATGTCGGTCGTTATATGTCGGTCAGTCTATGTCGGTCAGTCTATGTCGGTCGGTCTCTGTCGGTCGTTCGGTTTATGTCGGTCGGTCTATGTCGGTCGGTCGGTCTATGTCGTGCGGTCTATGTCGTTCAGTCTATGTCGGTCGGTCTATGTCGTTCGGTCTATGTCGGTCGGTATATGTCGGTCGGCCTATGTCGGTCGGTATATGTCGGTCAGTCTATGTCGGTCGGTCTCTGTCGGTCGTTCGGTTCATGTCGGTCGGTCTATGTCGGTCGGTCGGTCTATGTTGTGCGGTCTATGTCGTTCAGTCTATGTCGGTCGGTCAGTCTATGTCGGTCGGTCTATGTCGTTCGGTCTATGTCGGTCGGTCGGTCTATGTCGGTTGGTCAATGTCATTTGGTCGGTCTATGCCGTTCGGTCTATGTAGGTCGGTCTATGTCGGTCGGTCGGTCTATGTCGGTCTGTCTATGTCGAACGGTCTATGTCGGTCGGTATATGTCGTTCGGTCGGTCTATGTCGGTCGGTCTATGTCGTTCGGTCTATGTCGTTTGGTCTATGTCGATCGGTCTATGTCGGTCGTTTGGTCTATGTTGATCGGTCTATGTCGGTCGGTCTATGTCGGTCGGTCTATGTCGGTCGGTCTATGTCGGTCGGTCAATGTCGGTCAGTCTATGTCGCTCGGTCTATGTCGCTCGGTCTCTGTCGGTCAGTCTCTGTCGGTCGGTCTATGTCGTTCGGTCTATGTCAGTCGGTCTATGTCCGTCGGTCAGTCTACGTCGTTCGGTCTATGTCAGTCGGTCTATGTCGATCGGTCGGTCTATGTCGTTTGGTCTATGTCGTTTGGTCTATGTCGATCGGTCTATGTCGGTCGGTCTATGTCGGTCGGTCTATGTCGGCAGTCGGTCTATGTCGGTTGGTCGGTCGGTCTATGTCGGTCTGTCTATCTCAGGCGGTCTATGTTGTGCAGTCTATGTCGGTCGGTCAATTTTGGTCGGTCTATGTCGGTCGGTCTATGTCGGGGGGACTATGTCGGTCGGTCTATGTCATTCGGTCTATGTCAGTCGGTCAGTCTATGTCGGTCGGTCAGTCTATGTCGTTCGGTCTATGTCGGTCGGTATATGTCGGTCGGCCTATGTCGGTCGGTATATGTCGGTCAGTCTATGTCGGTCCGTCTCTGTCGGTCGTTCGGTTTGTGTCGGACGGTCTATTTCGCTCGGTTTATGTCAGTCGGTCTATGTCATTCGGTCCATATCGGTCTATGTCGGACGTTCGCTCTATATCGCTCTGTCTATGTCAGTCAAACTATGTTGGTCAGTCTATGACGGTCGGTCGGTCTATGTCTGTCGGACTATGTCGGTCGGTCGGTCTATGTCGGTTGGTCTATGTCCTTCGGTCTATGTCTTTCGGTCTATATCGGTTGGTATATGTCGTTCGGTCTATGTCGCTCGGTCTCTGTCGGTCGGTCTCTGTCGGTCGGTCTATGTCGTTCGGTCTACGTCAGTCGGTCTATGTCCGTCGGTCGGTCTACGTCGCTCGGTCTATGTCAGTCGGTCTAAGTCGGTCGGTCGGTCTATGTTTTTTGGTCTATGTCGTTTGGTCTATGTCGTTTGGTCTATGTCGGTCGGTGTATGTCGGTCGGTCTACATCGGTCTGTCTATGTCGTTCGGTCTATGTTGGTCGGTCTATGTCAGTTGTTCGGTCTATGTCGGTCGGTCGGTCTATGTCGGTCGGTCAGTCTATGTCGGTTGGTCAATGTTGTTTGGTCGGTCTATGTCGTTCGGTCTATGTCGGTCTGCCTATGTCGAACGGTCTATGTCGGTCGGTCTATGTTGGTCGGTCTATGTCGCTCGGTCGGTCTATGTCGCTCAGTCGGTCTATGTCGGTCGGTCGGTTTATGTCGGTCGGTCTATGTCGGTCATTCGGTCTATGTCGGTCGTTCGGTCTATGTCGTTCGGTCTATGTCGTTCGGTCTATGTCGCTCGGTCTATGTCGCTTAGTCTATGATGGTCGGTCTATGTCGCTGGGTCTATGTTGTTTGGTCAATGTCATTTGGTCGGTCTATGTCGTTCGGTCTATGTCGCAAGGTCTATGTTGTTTGGTCTATATCCGTCGTTCTATCTCGGTCGGTCTATGTTGTTCGGTATATATCGGTCTATGTCGATCGGTCGGTCTATGTGGGTCGGTCTATGTGGGTCGGTCAATGTGGGTCGGTCTATGTCGATCGATCTATGTCGGTCGGTCTGTGTCGGTCGGTCTATGTCGGTCGGTCTATGTCGGTCATTCTATGTCGGTCGGTCGATGTCGGTCGGTCGAGGTCGGTCATTCTATGTCGGACGGTCTATGTCGGTCGGTCTATGTCGTTTGGTCGGTCTATATCGGTTGGTCTATGTCGGTCGGTCGGTCTATGTCGGTCGGTCGGTCTATGTCGGTCGTTCGGTCTAAGTCGGTCTGTCTATGTCGAACGGTCTATGTCGGTCAGTCTATGTCGTTCGGACGGTCTATGTCTGTCGGTCTATGTCGGTCGGTCTATGTCGTTCGGTCTATGTCGGTCGGTCTATGTCGGTCGGTATATGTCGGTCGGTCTATGTCGATCGGTCTATGTCGGTCGGTCTATGTCGGTCGGTATATGTCGGTCGGTCTATGTCGGTCGGTCTATGTCGTTCAGTCGGTCTATGTCGGTCGGTCTATGTCGGTCCTTTGGTCGATGTTGTTCGGTCTACGTCGTTCAGTCTATGTCGGTCGGTCTATGTCGGTCAGTCTATGTCGCTCGGTCTCTGTCGTTCGGTCTATGTCAGTTGGTCGGTCTATGTCGGTTGGTCGATGTCGGTCCGTCTATGTCGGTCGTTTGGTCGATGTTGGTCGGTCTACGTCGTTCTGTCTATGTCGGTTGGTCTATGTCGGTCCTTCGGTCAATGTCGGTCGGTCGGTCTATGTCGGTCGTTCGGTCTATGTCGCTCTGTCTATGTCGAACGGTCTATGTCGGTTTGTCTATGTTGTTCGGTCGGTCTATGTCTGTCGGTCTATGTCGTTCGGTCTATGTCGGTCGGTCTATGTCGGTCGGTCTATGTCGCTCGGTCGGTCTATGTCGCTCAGTCGGTCTATGTCGGTCGGTCGGTCTATGTCGGTCGGTCGGTCTATGTCGGTCTGCCTATGTCGAACGGTCTATGTCGGTCGGTCTATGTCATTCGGTCGGTCTATGTCGGTCGGTCTATGTCGGTCCTTTGGTCGATGTTGTTCGGTCTACGTCGTTCTGTCTATGTCGGTCGGTCTATGTCGCTCGGTCTCTGTCGTTCGGTCTATGTCGGTTGGTCGGTCTATGTCGGTTGGTCGATGTCGGTCTGTCTATGTCGGTCGTTTGGTCGATGTTGGTCGGTCTACATCGTTCTGTCTATGTCGGTTGGTCTATGTCGGTCCTTCGGTCAATGTCGGTCGGTCGGTCTATGTCGGTCGTTCGGTCTATGTCGGTCTGTCTATGTCGAACGGTCTATGTCGGTTTGTCTATGTTGTTCGGTCGGTCTATGTCTGTCGGTCTATGTCGTTCGGTCTATGTCGGTCGGTCTATGTCGCTCGGTCGGTCTATGTCGCTCGGTCGGTCTATGTCGGTCGGTCGGTATATGCCGGTCGGTCTATGTCGGTCATTCGGTCTATGTCGGTCGTTCGGTCTATGTCGTTCGGTCTATGTCATTCGGTCTATGTCGCTCGGTCTATGTCGCTTAGTCTATGATGGTCGGTCTATGTCGCTGGGTCTATGTTGGTTGGTCAATGTCGTTTGGTCTATGTCGCTAGGTCTATGTTGTTTGGTCTATATCCGTCGTTCTATCTCGGTCGGTCTATGTGGGTCGGTCTATGTGGGTCGGTCTATGTGGGTCGGTCTATGTCGATCGATCTATGTCGATCGATCTATGTCGGTCGGTCTATGTTGGTCGGTCTATGTCGGTCGGTCTATGTCGGTCATTCTATGTCGGTCGGTCTATGTCGGTCGGTCGATGTCGGTCGTTCTATGTCGGTCGGTCTATGTCGGTCGGTCTATGTCGTTTGGTCGGTCTATATCGGTTGGTCTATGTCGGTCGTTCGGTCTATGTCGGTCGGTCGGTCTAAGTCGGTCTGTCTATGTCGAACGGTCTATGTCGGTCGGTCTATGTCGTTCGGACGGTCTATGTCTTTCGGTCTATGTCGGTCGGTCTATGTCGTTCGGTCTATGTCGGTCGGTCCATGTCGGTCGGTTTATGTCGGTCGGTCTATGTCGATCGGTCTATGTCGGTCGGTCTATGTCGGTCGGTATATGTCGGTCGGTCTATACTGTCGGTCTATGTCGGTCTGTCTATGTCGAACGGTCTATGTCGGTTTATCTATGTCGTTCGGTCGGTCTATGTCTGTCGGTCTATGTCGTTCGGTCTATGTCGGTCGGTCTATGTTGGTCGGTCTATGTCGCTCGGTCGGTCTATGTCGCTCAGTCGGTCTATGTCGGTCGGTCGGTTTATGTCGGTCGGTCTATGTCGGTCATTCGATCTATGTCAGTCGTTCGGTCTATGTCGTTCGGTCTATGTCGTTCGGTCTATGTCGCTCGGTCTATGTCGCTTAGTCTATGATGGTCGGTCTATGTCGCTGGGTCTATGTTGGTTGGTCAATGTCGTTTGGTCGGTCTATGTCGTTCGGTCTATGTCGCTAGGTCTATGTTGTTTGTTCTATATCCGTCGTTCTATCTCGGTCGGTCTATGTTGTTCGGTCTATATCGGTCTATGTCGATCGGTCGGTCTATGTGGGTCGGTCTATGTGGGTCGGTCTATGTGGGTCGGTCTATGTCGATCGATCTATGTCGGTCGGTCTATGTCGGTCGGTCTATGTCGGTCATTCTATGTCGGTCGGTCTATGTCGGTCATTCTATGTCGGTCGGTCTATGTCGGTCGGTCTATGTCGTTTGGTCGGTCTATATCGGTTGGTCTATGTCGGTCGTTCGGTCTATGTCGGTCGGTCGGTCTATGTCGGTCGTTCGGTCTAAGTCGGTCTGTCTATGTCGAACGGTCTATGTCCGTCGGTCTATGTCGTTCGGACGGTCTATGTCTTTCGGTCTATGTCGGTCGGTCTATGTCGTTCGGCCTATGTCGGTTGGTCTATGTCGGTCAGTATATGTCGGTCGGTCTATGTCGATCGGTCTATGTCGGTCGGTATATGTCGGTCGGTCTATGTCGGTCGGTCTATGTCGGTCATTCTATGTCAGTCGGTCTATGTCGGTCGGTCTATGTCGTTTGGTCGGTCTATATCGGTTGGTCTATGTCGGTCGTTCGGTCTATGTCGGTCGGTATATGTCGGTCGGTCTATACTGTCGGTCTATGTCGGTCTGTCTATGTCGAACGGTCTATGTCGGTTTATCTATGTCGTTCGGTCGGTCTATGTCTGTCGGTCTATGTCGTTCGGTCTATGTCGGTCGGTCTATGTTGGTCGGTCTATGTCGCTCGGTCGGTCTATGTCGCTCAGTCGGTCTATGTCGGTCGGTCGGTTTATGTCGGTCGGTCTATGTCGGTCATTCGATCTATGTCAGTCGTTCGGTCTATGTCGTTCGGTCTATGTCGTTCGGTCTATGTCGCTCGGTCTATGTCGCTTAGTCTATGATGGTCGGTCTATGTCGCTGGGTCTATGTTGGTTGGTCAATGTCGTTTGGTCGGTCTATGTCGTTCGGTCTATGTCGCTAGGTCTATGTTGTTTGTTCTATATCCGTCGTTCTATCTCGGTCGGTCTATGTTGTTCGGTGTATATCGGTCTATGTCGATCGGTCGGTCTACGTGGGTCGGTCTATGTGTGTCGGTCTATGTGGGTCGGTCTATGTCGATCGATCTATGTCGGTCGGTCTATGTCGGTCGGTCTATGTCGGTCATTCTATGTCGGTCGGTCTATGTCGGTCATTCTATGTCGGTCGGTCTATGTCGGTCGGTCTATGTCGTTTGGTCGGTCTATATCGGTTGGTCTATGTCGGTCGTTCGGTCTATGTCGGTCGGTCGGTCTATGTCGGTCGTTCGGTCTAAGTCGGTCTGTCTATGTCGAACGGTCTATGTCGGTCGGTCTATGTCGTTCGGACGGTCTATGTCTTTCGGTCTATGTCGGTCGGTCTATGTCGTTCGGCCTATGTCGGTTGGTCTATGTCGGTCAGTATATGTCGGTCGGTCTATGTCGATCGGTCTATGTCGGTCGGTATATGTCGGTCGGTCTATGTCGGTCATTCTATGTCGGTCGGTCTATGTCGGTCGGTCTATGTCGTTTGGTCGGTCTATATCGGTTGGTCTATGTCAGTCGGTTGGTCTATGTCAGTCGGTCGGTCTATGTCGGTCGTTCGGTCTAAGTCGGTCTGTCTATGTCGAACGGTCTATGTCGGTCGGTCTATGTCGTTCGGACGGTCTATGTCTTTCGGTCTATGTCGGTCGGTCTATGTCGTTCGGCCTATGTCGGTTGGTCTATGTCGGTCAGTATATGTCGGTCGGTCTATGTCGATCGGTCTATGTCGGTCGGTATATGTCGGTCGGTATATGTCGGTCGGTATATGTCGGTCAGTCTATGTCGGTTGGTCAGTCTATGTCGGTCGGTCAGTCTATGTCGTTCGGTCTATGTCGGTCGGTCTATGTCGGTCCTTTGGTCGATGTTGTTCGGTCTACGTCGTTCTGTCTATGTCGGTCGGTCTATGTCGGTCGGTCTATGTCGCTCGGTCTATGTCTTTCGGTCTATGTCGGTCGGTCTATGTCGTTCGGCCTATGTCGGTTGGTCTATGTCGGTCAGTATATGTCGGTCGGTCTATGTCGATCGGTCTATGTCGGTCGGTATATGTCGGTCGGTCTATGTCGGTCGGTCTATGTCGGTCATTCTATGTCAGTCGGTCTATGTCGGTCGGTCTATGTCGTTTGGTCGGTCTATATCGGTTGGTCTATGTCGGTCGTTCGGTCTATGTCGGTCGGTATATGTCGGTCGGTCTATACTGTCGGTCTATGTCGGTCTGTCTATGTCGAACGGTCTATGTCGGTTTATCTATGTCGTTCGGTCGGTCTATGTCTGTCGGTCTATGTCGTTCGGTCTATGTCGGTCGGTCTATGTTGGTCGGTCTATGTCGCTCGGTCGGTCTATGTCGCTCAGTCGGTCTATGTCGGTCGGTCGGTTTATGTCGGTCGGTCTATGTCGGTCATTCGATCTATGTCAGTCGTTCGGTCTATGTCGTTCGGTCTATGTCGTTCGGTCTATGTCGCTCGGTCTATGTCGCTTAGTCTATGATGGTCGGTCTATGTCGCTGGGTCTATGTTGGTTGGTCAATGTCGTTTGGTCGGTCTATGTCGTTCGGTCTATGTCGCTAGGTCTATGTTGTTTGTTCTATATCCGTCGTTCTATCTCGGTCGGTCTATGTTGTTCGGTGTATATCGGTCTATGTCGATCGGTCGGTCTACGTGGGTCGGTCTATGTGTGTCGGTCTATGTGGGTCGGTCTATGTCGATCGATCTATGTCGGTCGGTCTATGTCGGTCGGTCTATGTCGGTCATTCTATGTCGGTCGGTCTATGTCGGTCATTCTATGTCGGTCGGTCTATGTCGGTCGGTCTATGTCGTTTGGTCGGTCTATATCGGTTGGTCTATGTCGGTCGTTCGGTCTATGTCGGTCGGTCGGTCTATGTCGGTCGTTCGGTCTAAGTCGGTCTGTCTATGTCGAACGGTCTATGTCGGTCGGTCTATGTCGTTCGGACGGTCTATGTCTTTCGGTCTATGTCGGTCGGTCTATGTCGTTCGGCCTATGTCGGTTGGTCTATGTCGGTCAGTATATGTCGGTCGGTCTATGTCGATCGGTCTATGTCGGTCGGTCTATGTCGGTCATTCTATGTCGGTCGGTCTATGTCGGTCGGTCTATGTCGTTTGGTCGGTCTATATCGGTTGGTCTATGTCGGTCGTTCGGTCTATGTCAGTCGGTCGGTCTATGTCGGTCGTTCGGTCTAAGTCGGTCTGTCTATGTCGAACGGTCTATGTCGGTCGGTCTATGTCGTTCGGACGGTCTATGTCTTTCGGTCTATGTCGGTCGGTCTATGTCGTTCGGCCTATGTCGGTTGGTCTATGTCGGTCAGTATATGTCGGTCGGTCTATGTCGATCGGTCTATGTCGGTCGGTATATGTCGGTCGGTATATGTCGGTCGGTATATGTCGGTCAGTCTATGTCGGTTGGTCAGTCTATGTCGGTCGGTCAGTCTATGTCGTTCGGTCTATGTCGGTCGGTCTATGTCGGTCCTTTGATCGATGTTGTTCGGTCTACGTCGTTCTGTCTATGTCGGTCGGTCTATGTCGGTCGGTCTATGTCGCTCGGTCTATGTCGTTCGGTCTATGTCGGTTGGTTGGTCTATGTCGGTTGGTCGATGTCGGTCCGTCTATGTCGGTCGTTTGGTCGATGTTGGTCGGTCTACGTCATTCTGTCTATGTCGGTTGGTCTATGTCGGAACGTCGGTCAATGTCGGTCGGTCGGTCTATGTCGGTAGTTCGCTCTATGTCGGTCTGTCTATGTCGAACGGTCTATGTCGTTCGGTCTATGTCGGTCGGTCTATGTCGCTCGGTCGGTCTATGTCGCTCGGTCGGTCTATGTCGGTCGGTCGGTTTATGTCGGTCGGCCTATGTCGTTCAGTCTATGTCGCTCGGTCGGTCTATGTCGGTCGGTCGGTATATGCCGGTCGGTCTATGTCGGTCATTCGGTCTATTTCGGTCGTTCGGTCTATGTCGTTCGGTCTATGTCGTTCGGTCTATGTCGCTCGGTCTATGTCGCTTAGTCTATGATGGTCGGTCTATGTCGCTGGGTCTATGTTGGTTGGTCAATGTCGTTTGGTCGGTCTATGTCATTCGGTCTATGTCGCTAGGTCTATGTTGTTTGGTCTATATCCGTCGTTCTATCTCGGTCGGTCTATGTGGGTCGGTCTATGTGGGTCGGTCTATGTGGGTCGGTCTATGTCGATCGATCTATGTCGATCATTCTATGTCGGTCGGTCTATGTCGGTCGGTCGATGTCGGTCGTTCAATGTCGGTCGGTCTATGTTGGTCGGTCTATGTCGTTTGGTCGGACTATATCGGTTGGTCTATGTCGGTCGTTCGGTCTATGTCGGTCGGTCGGTCTATGTCGGTCGTTCGGTCTAAGTCGGTCTGTCTATGTCGAACGGTCTATGTCGGTCGGTCTATGTCGTTCGGACGGTCTATGTCTTTCGGTCTATGTCGGTCGGTCTATGTCGTTCGGTCTATGTCGGTCGGTCTATGTCGGTCGGTATATGTCGGTCGGTCTATGTCGATCGGTCTATGTCGGTCGGTCTATGTCGGTCGGTATATGTCGGTCGGTCTATGTCGGTCGGTATATGTCGGTCAGTCTATGTCGGTTGGTCAGTCTATGTCGGTCGGTCAGTCTATGCCGTTCGGTCTATGTCGGTCGGTCTATGTCGGTCGGTCGGTCTATGTCGGTTGGTCTATGTCCTTCGGTCTATGTCTTTCGGTCTATATCGGTCGGTACGTCGTTCGGTCTATGTCGCTCGGTCTCTGTCGGTCGGTCTCTGTCGGTCGGTCTCTGTCGGTCGGTCTCTGTCGGTCGGTCTATGTCAGTCGGTCTATGTCCGTCGGTCGGTCTACGTCGTTCGGTCTATGTCAGTCGGTCTATATCGGTCGGTCGGTCTATGTTTTTTGGTCTATGTCGTTTGGTCTATGTCGGTCGGTGTATGTCGGTCAGTCTACGTCGGTCTGTCTATGTCGTTCGGTCTATGTTGGTCGGTCTATGTCAGTTGTTCGGTCTATGTCGGTCGGTCGGTCTATGTCGCTCGGTCGGTCTATGTCGGTTGGTCAATGTTGTTTGGTCGGTCTATGTCGTTCGGTCTATGTCGGTCTGCCTATGTCGAACGGTCTATGTCGGTCGGTCTATGTCGTTCGGTCGGTCTATGTCGGTCGGTCTATGTCGGTCCTTTGGTCGATGTTGTTCGGTCTACGTTGTTCTGTCTATGTCGCTCGGTCTATATCGGTCGGTCTACGTCGCTCGGTCTCTGTCGTTCGGTCTATGTCGGTTGGTCAGTCTATGTCGGTTGGTCGATGTCGGTCCGTATATGTCGGTTGTTTGGTCGATGTTGGTCGGTCTACGTCGTTCTGTCTATGTCGGTTGGTCTATGTCGGTCCTTCGGTCAATGTCGGTCGGTCGGTCTATGTCGGTCGTTCGGTCTATGTCGCTCTGTCTATGTCGAACGGTCTATGTCGGTTTGTCTATGTTGTTCGGTCGGTCTATGTCTGTCGGTCTATGTCGTTCGGTCTATGTCGGTCGGTCTATGTCGGTCGGTCTATGTCGCTCGGTCGGTCTATGTCGCTCAGTCGGTCTACGTCGGTCGGTCGGTCTATGTCGGTCGGTCGGTCTATGTCGGTCTGCCTATGTCGAACGGTCTATGTCGGTCGGTCTATGTCGTTCGGTCGGTCTATGTCGGTCGGTCTATGTCGGTCCTTTGGTCGATGTTGTTCGGTCTACGTCGTTCTGTCTATGTCGGTCGGTCTATGTCGGTCGGTCTATGTCGCTCGGTCTCTGTCGTTCGGTCTATGTCGGTTGGTCGGTCTATGTCGGTTGGTCGATGTCGGTCTGTCTATGTCGGTCGTTTGGTCGATGTTGGTCGGTCTACATCGTTCTGTCTATGTCGGTTGGTCTATGTCGGTCCTTCGGTCAATGTCGGTCGGTCGGTCTATGTCGGTCGTTCGGTCTATGTCGGTCTGTCTATGTCGAACGGTCTATGTCGGTTTGTCTATGTTGTTCGGTCGGTCTATGTCTGTCGGTCTATGTCGTTCGGTCTATGTCGGTCGGTCTATGTCGCTCGGTCGGTCTATGTCGCTCGGTCGGTCTATGTCGGTCGGTCGGTATATGCCGGTCGGTCTATGTCGGTCATTCGGTCTATGTCGGTCGTTCGGTCTATGTCGTTCGGTCTATGTCGTTCGGTCTATGTCGCTCGGTCTATGTCGCTTAGTCTATGATGGTCGGTCTATGTCGCTGGGTCTATGTTGGTTGGTCAATGTCGTTTGGTCTATGTCGCTAGGTCTATGTTGTTTGGTCTATATCCGTCGTTCTATCTCGGTCGGTCTATGTGGGTCGGTCTATGTGGGTCGGTCTATGTCGATCGATCTATGTCGATCGATCTATGTCGGTCGGTCTATGTCGTTCGGTCTATGTTGGTCGGTCTATGTCGCTCGGTCGGTCTATGTCGCTCGGTCGGTCTATGTCGGTCGGTCGGTTTATGTCGGTCGGTCTATGTCGGTCATTCGATCTATGTCGGTCGTTCGGTCTATGTCGGTTGGTCAATGTTGTTTGGTCGGTCTATGTCGTTCGGTCTATGTCGGTCTGCCTATGTCGAACGGTCTATGTCGGTCGGTCTATGTCGTTCGGTCGGTCTATGTCGGTCGGTCTATGTCGGTCCTTTGGTCGATGTTGTTCGGTCTACGTCGTTCTGTCTATGTCGGTCGGTCTATGTCGGTCGGTCTATGTCGCTCGGTCTATGTCGTTAGGTCTATGTCGGTTGGTCGGTCTATGTCGGTTGGTCGATGTCGGTCCGTCTATGTCGGTCGTTTGGTCGATGTTGGTCGGTCTACGTCATTCTGTCTATGTCGGTTGGTCTATGTCGGAACGTCGGTCAATGTCGGTCGGTCGGTCTATGTCGGTAGTTCGCTCTATGTCGGTCTGTCTATGTCGAACGGTCTATGTCGTTCGGTCTATGTCGGTCGGTCTATGTCGCTCGGTCGGTCTATGTCGCTCGGTCGGTCTATGTCGGTCGGTCGGTTTATGTCGGTCGGCCTATGTCGTTCGGTCTATGTCGTTCGGTCTATGTCGCTCGGTCTATGTCGCTTAGTCTATGATGGTCGGTCTATGTCGCTGGGTCTATGTTGGTTGGTCAATGTCGTTTGGTCGGTCTATGTCGTTCGGTCTATGTCGCTAGGTCTATGTTGTTTGGTCTATATCCGTCGTTCTATCTCGGTCGGTCTATGTGGGTCGGTCTATGTGGGTCGGTCTATGTGGGTCGGTCTATGTCGATCGATCTATGTCGATCATTCTATGTCGGTCGGTCTATGTCGGTCGGTCGATGTCGGACGTTCAATGTCGGTCGGTCTATGTCAGTCGGTCTATGTCGTTTGGTCGGACTATATCGGTTGGTATATGTCGGTCGTTCGGTCTATGTCGGTCGGTCTGTCTATGTCGGTCGTTCGGTCTAAGTCGGTCTGTCTATGTCGAACGGTCTATGTCGGTCGGTCTATGTCGTTCGGACGGTCTATGTCTTTCGGTCTATGTCGGTCGGTCTATGTCGTTCGGTCTATGTCGGTCGGTCTATGTCGGTCGGTATATGTCGGTCGGTCTATGTCGATCGGTCTATGTCGGTCGGTCTATGTCGGTCGGTATATGTCGGTCGGTCTATGTTGGTCGGTATATGTCGGTCAGTCTATGTCGGTTGGTCAGTCTATGTTGGTCGGTCAGTCTATGCCGTTCGGTCTATGTCGGTCGGTCTATGTCGGTCGGTCGGTCTATGTCGGTTGGTCTATGTCCTTCGGTCTATGTCTTTCGGTCTATATCGGTCGGTATATGTCGTTCGGTCTATGTCGCTCGGTCTCTGTCGGTCGGTCTCTGTCGGTCGGTCTATGTCGTTCGGTCTATGTCAGTCGGTCTATGTCCGTCGGTCGGTCTACGTCGTTCGGTCTATGTCGTTCGGTCTATGTCGGTCTGTCTATGTCGGTCGGTCTATGTCGCTCGGTCGGTCTATGTCGCTCAGTCGGTCTATGTCGGTCGGTCGGTTTATGTCGGTCGGTCTATGTCGGTCAGTCGGTCTATGTCGGTCGTTCGGTCTATGTCGTTCGGTATATGTCGGTCAGTCTATGTCGATCGGTCTATGTCGGTCGGTCTATGTCGGTCGGTATATGTCGGTCGGTCTATGTCGGTCGGTATATGTCGGTCAGTCTATGTCGGTTGGTCAGTCTATGTCGGTCGGTCAGTCTATGTCGTTCGGTCTATGTCTGTCGGTCGGTCTATGTCAGTCGGTCGGTCGGTCTATGTCAGTCAGTCTATGTCGGTTAGTCAGTCTATGTTGTTTGGACGGTCTATGTCGGTCGGTCTTTGTCTTTCGGACGGTCTATGTCTTTCGGTCTATGTCGGTCGGTCTATGTCGTTCGGTCTATGTCGGTCGGTCTATGTCGGTCGGTCTATGTCGGTTGGTCTATGTCGGTCGGTATATGTCGGTCGGTCTATGTCGGTCGGTCTATGTCGGTTGGTCTATGTCGGTCAGTCTATGTCGGTCGTTCTATCTCGGTCGGTCTATGTCGTTTGGTCGGTCTATGTCGTTCCGTCTATATCGGTCTATGTCGGTCGGTCTATGTCGCTCGGTCGGTCTATGTCGGTCGGTCGGTCTGTGTCGATCGGTCGGTTTATGTTGGTCGGTCTATTTCGGTCATTCGGTCTATGTCGGTTGTTCGGTCTATGTCGTTCGGTCTATGTCATTCGGTCCATGTCGCTCGGTCTATGTCGCTCAGTCTATGACGGCCGGTCTATGTCACTCGGTCTCTGTTGGTTGGTCAATGTCGTTTGGTCGGTCTATGTCGGTCGGTCTATGTGGGTCGGTCTAGGTGGGTCGGTCTATGTCGGTCGGTCTATGTCGGTCGGTCTATGTCGGTCGGTCTATGTCAGTCGGTCTTTGTCTTTCGGACGGTCTATGTCTTTCGGTCTATGTCGGTCGTTCTATGTCGTTCGGTCTATGTCGGTCGGTCTATGTCGGTCGGTCTATGTCGGTCGGTATATGTCGGTCGGTCTATGTCGGTCGGTATATGTCGTTCGGTCTATGTCGGTCGGTCGGTCTAAGTCGGTCTGTCTATGTCGAACGGTCTATGTCGGTCGGTCTATGTCTTTCGGACGATCTATGTCTTTCGGTCTATGTCGGTCTGTCTATGTCGAACGGTCTATGTCGGTTTGTCTATGTTGTTCGGTCGGTCTATGTCTTTCAGTCTATGTCGTTCGGTCTATGTCAGCCGGTCTACGTCGGTCGTTTGGTCTATGTTGCTCGGTCTATGTCGTTCGGTCTATGTCGGTCGGTCTATGTCGGTCGGTCTGTGTCGGTCGGTCTGTGTCGTTCGGTCGGTCTATGTTGGTCGGTTAGTCTATGTCGTTCGATCTATGTCGGTCGGTCTATGTCTTTCGGGCGGTCTATATCGGTCGGTCTATGTCGGTCGTTTGGTCTATGTCGGTCGGTCGGTCTATGTCGGTCGGTCAATGTCGTTTTGTCGCTCTTTGTCGTTCGGTCTATGTTGGTCGTTCGGTCTATGTCGGTCTGTCTGTGTCGAACGGTCTGTGTCGGTTTGTCTATGTCGTTCGGTCGGTCTCTGTCGGTCGGTCTATGTCGGTCGTTTGGTCTACGTTGGTCGGTCTATGTCGTTCTGTCTATGTCGGTCAGTCTATGTCGCTCGGTCTCTGTCGGTCAGTCTCTGTCGGTCGGTATCTGTCGGTCGGTCTATGTCGTTCGGTCTATGTCGTTCGGTCTATGTCGGTCGGTCAGTCTATATTGGTCGTTCATTCTATGTCGCACGATGTCTGTCGGTCGGTCTATGTCGTTCAGTCTATGTCGGTCGGTCGGTCTATGTCGGTCGGTCTATGTCGAGCGGTTTATGTCGGTCGGTCTATGTCGGACGGTCTATCTCGTTCGGTCTATGTCAGTCGGTCTATGTCGGTCGGTCTATGTTGCTCGGTCTCTGTCGGTCGGTCTCTGTCGGTCGGTCTATGTCGTTCGGTCTATGTCAGTTGGTCTATGTCCGTCGGTCGGTCAACGTCGTTCGGTCTATGTCAGTCGGTCTATGTCGGTCGGTCGGTCGATGTCGTTTGGTCTATGTCGATCGGTCTATGTCGGTCAGTCTATGTCGGTCGGTCTACGTTGGTCTGTCTATGTCGTTCGGTCTATGTCGGTCAGTCTATGTCGGCTGGTCAGTCTATGTCGTTTGGACGGTCTATTTAGGTTGTTCGGTCTATGTCGGTCGGTCGTTCGATGTCGGGCCGTTTATATCGGTCAGACTAAGTCAGTCGGTTGGTCTTGGTCGGTCGGTCTGTCTATGTTGGTTGGTCGGTCCATGTCGGTCGGTCCATGTCAGGCGGTCTATGTCGGTCGGTCGGTCGTTCTATGTCAGTCTGTCTATCTCAGGTGGTCTATGTTGTGCGGTCTATGTCGGTCGGTCATTTTCGGTCGGTCTATGTCAGTCGGTCTATGTCGGGGGAACTATGTCGGTCGGTCTATTTCGGTCGGTCTATGTCGGTTGGTCTAGGTCGGTCAGTCTATGTCGGTCGTTCTATCTCAGTCGGTCTATGTCGCTCGGTCGGTCTATGTCGGTCGGTCGGTCTGTGTCGGTCGGTCTATGTCGGTCATTCGGTCTATGTCGGTCGTTCGGTCCATGTCGTTCGGTCTATGGCGCTCGGTCTATGTCGCTCAGTCTATGACGGTCGGTCTATGTCACTCGGTCTCTGTTGGTTGGTCAATGTTGTTTGGTCGGTCTATGTCGGTCGGTCTATGTGCGTCGGTCTATGTGGGTCGGTCTATGTCGATCGGTCTATGTCGGTCAGTCTATGTGGTTCGATCTATGTCGGTCGGTCGGTCTATGTCAGTCATTCGGTCTATGTCGGTGGGTTGGTCGATCTATGTCGGTCGGTCTATGTCGTTCGGTCTATGTCAGTCAGTCTATGTCGGACGGTTAGTCTATGTCGGTCGGTATATGTCGGTCAGTCTATGTTGGTCGGTCTCTGTTGGTCGTTCGGTTTATGTCGGCCGGTCTATGTCGGTCGGTCTATGTCTGTCGGTCGGTATATGTCGGTCTGTCTATGTCGAACGGCCTATGTCGGTCGGCCTATGTCGTTCGGTCGGTCTATGTCGTTCGGTCTATGTCGTTCGGTCTATGTCGTTCGGTATATGTCGGTCGGTCTATGTCGGTCGGTCTATGTCGGTCGGTCTATGTCGGTCGGTATATGTCGGTCGGTCTATGTCGGTCGGTATATGTCGGTCAGTCTATGTCGGTTGGTCTCTGTCGTCGTTCAGTTTATGTCGGTCGGTCTATGTCGGTCGGTCTTTGTCGGTCGGTCTATGTCGGTTGGTCGGTCTACGTCGTGCGGTCTATGTCGTTCAATCTATGTCGGTCGGTCAGTCTATGTCGTTCGGTCTATGTCGTTCGGTCTATGTCGGTCATTCAGTCTATGTCGGTCGGTATATGTCGGTCAGTCTATGTCGGTCGGTATATGTCGTTCAGTCTATGTCGTTCGGTCTATGTCGGTCAGTCTATGTCGCTCGTTTGGTCTATGTTGGTCGGTCTATGTCATTCTGTCTATGTCGTTCGGTCTATGTCGCTCGGTCTATGTCACTCGGTCTATGTCGCTCGGTCTCTGTCAATTGTTCTCTGTCTATGTCGTTCGTTCTATGTCAGTCAGCCTATGTCCGTCGGTCGGTCTACGTCGTTCGGTCTATGTCAGTCGGTCTATGTCGGTCGGTCGGTCGATGTCGGTCGGTCGGTCGGTCTATGTCAGTCTGTCTATCTCAGGCGGTCTATGTTGTGCGGTCTATGTCGGTCGGTCAATTTCTGTCAGTCTATATCGGTCGGTCTATGTCGGGAGGACTATGTCGGTCGGTCTATGTCTGTCGCTCTATGTCGGCCGGTCTATGTCGGTCCTTCGGTCAATGTCGGTTGGTCAGTCTATGTCGGTTGGTCAATGTCGTTTTGTCGGTCTATGTCGGTCGGTCTATGTCGGTCGTTCGGTCTATGTCGGTCTGTCTATGTCGAACGGTCTATGTCGGTTTGTCTATGTTGTTCGGTCGGTCGATGTCTGTCGGTCGATGTCGTTCGGTCTATGTCGGTCGGTCTATGTCGCTCGTTTGGTCTATGTTGGTCGGTCTATGTCGTTCTGCCTATGTCGTTCGGTCTATGTCGTTCGGTCTATGTCGGTCGGTCTATGTCGCTCGTTTGGTCTATGTTGGTCGGTCTATGTCGTTCTGCCTATGTCGTTCGGTCTATGTCGGTCGGTCTATGTCGCTCGGTCTATGTCGCTCGGTCTATGTCGCTCGGTCTATGTCGCTCGGTCTCTGTCAATCGATCTCTGTCGGTCGGTCTATGTCGTTCGTTCTATGTCAGTCGGCCTATGTCCGTCGGTCGGTCTACGTCGTTCGGTCTATGTCAGTCGGTCTATGTCGGTCGGTCGGTCGATGTCGTTTGGTCTTTGTCGTTTGGTCTATGTCGGTCGGTCTACGTCGGTCTGTCTATGTCGTTCGGTCTATGTCGGTCGGTCTATGTCGGTCGGTCGTTCTATGTCGGTCGGTCGGTCTGTCTATGTCAGTCTGTCTATCTCAGGCGGTCTATGTTGTGCGGTCTATGTCGGTCGGTCAATTTCGGTCAGTCTATATCGGTCGGTCCATGTCGGGGGGACTATGTCGGTCGGTCTATGTCTGTCGCTCTATGTCGGCCGGTCTATGTCGGTCCTTCGGTCAATGTCGGTCGGTCGGACTATGTCGGTTGGTCAATGTCGTTTTGACGGTCTATGTCGGTCGGTCTATGTCGGTCGTTCGGTCTATGTCGGTCTGTCTATGTCGAACGGTCTATGTCGGTTTGTCTATGTTGTTCGGTCGGTCTATGTCTGTCAGTCTATGTCGTTCGGTCTATGTCAGCCGGTCTACGTCGGTCGTTTGGTCTATGTTGCTCGGTCTATGTCGTTCGGTCTATGTCGGTCGGTCTATGTCGGTTGGTCTATGTCGGTCGGTCTGTTTCGGTTGGTCTGTGTCGTTCGATCGGTCTATGTTGGTCGGTTAGTCTATGTCGTTCGGTCTATGTCGGTCGGTCTATGTCGTTCGGTCGGTCTATATCGGTCAGTCTATGTCGGTCGTTTGGTCTATGTCGGTCGTTTGGTCTATGTCGGTCGGTCGGTCTATGTCGGTCGGTCAATGTTGTTTTGTCGCTCTTTGTCGTTCGGTCTATGTTGATCGTTCGGTCTATGTCGGTCTGTCTGTGTCGAACGGTCTGTGTCGGTTTGTCTATGTAGTTCGGTCGGTCTCTGTCGGTCGGTCTATGTCGGTTGTTTGGTCTACGTTGGTCGGTCTATGTCGTTCTGTCTATGTCGGTCGGTCTATGTCGCTCGGTCTCTGTCGGTCAGTCTCTGTCGGTCGGTATCTGTCGGTCGGTCTATGTCGTTCGGTCTATGTCGGTCGGTCAGTCTATATTGGTCGTTCATTCTATGTCGCACGAAGTCTGTCGGTCGGTCTATGTCGTTCAGTCTATGTCGGTCGTTCGGTCTATGTCGGTCGGTCTATGTCGAGCGGTTTATGTCGGTCGGTCTATGTCGGTCGGTCTATCTCGTTCGGTCTATGTCAGTCGGTCTATGTCGGTCGGTCTATGTTGCTCGGTCTCTGTCGGTCGGTCTATGTCGTTCGGTCTATGTCAGTTGGTCTATGTCCGTCGGTCGGTCAACGTCGTTCGGTCTATGTCAGTCGGTCTATGTCGGTCGGTCGGTCGATGTCGTTTGGTCTATGTCGTTTGGTCTATGTCGATCGGTCTATGTCGGTCAGTCTATGTCGGTCGGTCTACGTCGGTCTGTCTATGTCGTTCGGTCTATGTCGGTCGGTCTATGTCGGTCGGTCGGTCTATGTCGGTCGGTCGGTCGGTCTATGTCAGTCTGTCTATCTCAGGCGGTCTGTGTTGTGCGGTCTATGTCGGTCGGTCATTTTCGGTCGGTCTATGTCGGTCGGTCTATGTCGGGGGAACTATGTCGGTCGATCTATTTCGGTCGGTCTATGTCGGTCATTCTATGTCGGTCGTTCTATGTCGGTCGGTCTATGTCGGTCTGTCTGTGTCGAACGGTCTGTGTCGGTTTGTCTATGTAGTTCGGTCGGTCTCTGTCGGTCGGTCTATGTCGGTTGTTTGGTCTACGTTGGTCGGTCTATGTCGTTCTGTCTATGTCGGTCGGTCTATGTCGCTCGGTCTCTGTCGGTCAGTCTCTGTCGGTCGGTATCTGTCGGTCGGTCTATGTCGTTCGGTCTATGTCGGTCGGTCAGTCTATATTGGTCGTTCATTCTATGTCGCACGATGTCGGTCGTTCGGTCTATGTCGGTCGGTCTATGTCGAGCGGTTTATGTCGGTCGGTCTATGTCGGTCGGTCTATCTCGTTCGGTCTATGTCAGTCGGTCTATGTCGGTCGGTCTATGTTGCTCGGTCTCTGTCGGTCGGTCTATGTCGTTCGGTCTATGTCAGTTGGTCTATGTCCGTCGGTCGGTCAACGTCGTTCGGTCTATGTCAGTGGGTCTATGTCGGTCGGTCGGTCGATGTCGTTTGGTCTATGTCGTTTGGTCTATGTCGATCGGTCTATGTCGGTCAGTCTATGTCGGTCGGTCTACGTCGGTCTGTCTATGTCGTTCGGTCTATGTCGGTCGGTCTATGTCGGTCGGTCGGTCTATGTCGGTCGGTCGGTCGGTCTATGTCAGTCTGTCCATCTCAGGCGGTCTATGTTGTGCGGTCTATGTCGGTCGGTCATTTTCGGTCGGTCTATGTCGGGGGAACTATGTCGGTCGATCTATTTCGGTCGGTCTATGTCGGTCATTCTATGTCGGTCGTTCTATGTCGGTCGGTCTATGTCGGTCGGTCTATGTCGTTCGGTCTATGTTGTTCGGTTTATGTCGGTTGATCCGTCTACATCGTTCGGTCTATGTCTGTCGGTCGGTCTATGTCAGTCGGTCGGTCGGTCTATGTCGGTCAGTCTATGTCGGTTGGTCAGTCTATGTCGTTTGGACGGTCTATGTAGGTTGTTCGGTCTATGTCGGTCGGTCGTTCGATGTCGGGCCGTTTATATCGGTCAGACTAAGTCAGTCGGTTGGTCTTGGTCGGTCGGTCTGTCTATGTTGGTTGGTCGGTCCATGTCGGTCGGTCCATGTCAGGCGGTCTATGTCGGTCGTTCTATGTCGGTCGGTCTATGTCGTTCGGTCTATTTCGGTCGGTCTATGTGGTTCGGTCTATGTCGGTCGGTCGGTCTATGTCAGTCATTCGGTCTATGTCGGTCGGTTGGTCGATCTATGTCGGTCGGTCTATGTCGTTCGGTCTATGTCAGTCGGTCTATGTCAGTCGGTTAGTCTATGTCGGTCGGTCTATGTCGGTCGGTCTATGTCGTTCGGTCTATGTCGGTCAGTCTATGTCGGTCGTTCTATCTCGGTCGGTCTATGTCGTTTGGTCGGTCTATGTCGTTCCGTCTATATCGGTCTATGTCGGTCGGTCTATGTCGGTCGGTCGGTCTATGTCGATCGGTCGGTTTATGTTGGTCGGTCTATGTCGGTCATTCGGTCTATGTCGGTCGTTCTATGTCGGTCGGCCTATGTCGTTCGGTCTATGTCGGTCGGTCTATGCCGTTTGGTCGGTCTATATCGGTTGGTCTATGTCGGTCATTCGGTCTATGTTGGTCGGTCGGTCTATATCGGTCGTTCGGTCTAAGTCGGTCTGTCTATGTCTTTCGGTCTATGTCGGTCGGTCTATGTCTTTCGGACGGTCTATGTCTTTCGGTCTATGTCGGTCGGTCTATGTCGTTCGGTCTATGTCGGTCGGTCTATGTCGGTCGGTCTATGTCGGTTGGTCTATGTCGGTCGGTATATGTCGGTCGGTCTATGTCAGTCGGTCTGTGTCGGTCGGTATATGTCGTTCGGTCTATGTCGGTCGGTCGGTCTATGTCGGTCGTTCGGTCTAAGTCGGTCTGTCTATGTCGAACGGTCTATGTCGGTCGGTCTATGTCTTTCGGACGATCTATGTCTTTCGGTCTATGTCGGTCGGTCTCTGTCTGTCGGTCTATGTCGTTCGGTCTATGTCAGTCGGTCTATATCCGTCGGTCGGTCTACGTCGGTCGGTCTACGTCGGTCGGTCTATGTCGGTCGGTCGGTCGAGTTCGTTTGGTCTATGTCGGTCGGTCTATGTCGGTCGGTCTATGTCGGTCGTTCTATGTCGCTCGGTCTATGTCGCTCGGTCTCTGTCGGTCGGTCTATGTCCTTCGGGCTATGTGGGTTGGTCTATGTCGTTCGGTCTATGTCGGTTGGTCGGTCTATGTCGGTTTGTCTATGTCGTTCGGTCAGTCTATGTCATTCGGTCTATGTCGGGCGGTGGGTCTATGTCGTTCGGTCTATGTCGCTCGGTCGGTCTATGTCGGTTTGTCTATGTCGTTCGGTCTATGTCGGTCGGTCAGTCTATGTCGTTCGGTCTATGTCGGTCGGTGGGTCTACGTCGGTCAGTCTATGTCGGTCGGTCTACGTCGGTCTGTCTATGTCGTTCGGTCTATGTCGGTCGGTCTATGTCGGTCGGTCGGTCTATGTCGGTCGGTCGGTCTATGTCAGTCTATCTATCTATGGCGGTCTATGTTGTGCGGTCTATGTCGGTCGGTCATTTTCGGTCGGTCTATGTCGGTCGGTCTATGTCGGTCGGTCGGTCTATGTCAGTCTATCTATCTATGGCGGTCTATGTTGTGCGGTCTATGTCGGTCGGTCATTTTCGGTCGGTCTATGTCGGTCGGTCTATGTCGGGGGAACTATGTCGGTCGGTCTATTTCGGTCGGTCTAAGTCGGTCATTCTATGTCGGTCGTTCTATGTCGGTCGGTCTATGTCGGTCAGTCTATGTCGTTCGGTCTATGTTGTTCGGTTTATGTCGGTTGATCCGTCTATATCGTTCGGTCTATGTCTGTCGGTCGGTCTATGTCGGTCGGTCGGTCGGTCTATGTCGGTCAGTCTATGTCGGTTGGTCAGTCTATGTCGTTTGGACGGTCTATGTAGGTTGTTCGGTCTATGTCGGTCGGTCGTTCAATGTCGGGTCGTTTATATCGGTCCGACTAAGTCAGTCGGTTGGTCTTGGTCGGTCGGTCTGTCTATGTTGGTTGGTCGGTCCATGTCGGTCGGTCCATGTCAGGCGGTCTATGTCGGTCATTCTATGACGGTCGGTCTATGTCGTTCGGTCTATTTCGGTCGGTCTATGTGGTTCGGTCTATGTCGGTCGGTCGGTCTATGTCAGTCATTCGGTCTATGTCGGTCGGTTGGTCGATCTATGTCGGTCGGTCTATGTCGTTCGGTCTATGTCAGTCGGTCTATGTCGGTCGGTTAGTCTATGTCGGTCGGTCTATGTCGGTCGGTCTATGTCGTTCGGTCTATGTCGGTCAGTCTATGTCGGTCGTTCTATCTCGGTCGGTCTATGTCATTTGGTTGGTCTATGTCGTTCCGTCTATATCGGTCTATGTCGGTCGGTCTATGTCGGTCGGTCGGTCTATGTCGATCGGTCGGTTTATGTTGGTCGGTCTATGTCGGTCATTCTGTCTATGTCGGTCGTTCGGTCTATGTCGTTCGGTCTATGTCATTCGGTCCATGTCGTTCGGTCTATGTCGCTCGGTCTATGTCGCTCAGTCTATGACGGTCGGTCTATGTCACTCGGTCTCTGTTGGTTGGTCAATGTCGTTTGGTCGGTCTATGTCGGTCGGTCTATGTGGGTCGGTCTATGTGGGTCGGTCTATGTCGATCGGTCTATGTCGGTCGGTCTATGTCGGTCGGTCTATGTCGGTCGTTCTATGTCGGTCGGTCTATGTCGCTCGGTCTATGTCGCTCAGTCTATGACGGTCGGTCTATGTCACTCGGTCTCTGTTGGTTGGTCAATGTCGTTTGGTCGGTCTATGTCGGTCGGTCTATGTGGGTCGGTCTATGTGGGTCGGTCTATGTCGGTTGGTCTATGTCGGTCAGTCTATGCCGTTTGGTCGGTCTATATCGGTTGGTCTATGTCGGTCATTCGGTCTATGTCGGTCGGTCGGTCTATATCGGTCGTTCGGTCTAAGTCGGTCTGTCTATGTCTTTCGGTCTATGTCGGTCGGTCTATGTCTTTCGGACGGTCTATGTCTTTCGGTCTATGTCGTTCGGTCTATGTCGTTCGGTCTATGTCGTTCGGTCTATGTCGGTCGGTATATGTCGGTCAGTCTATGTCGGTCGGTCTGTGTCGGTCGGTATATGTCGTTCGGTCTATGTCGGTCGGTCGGTCTATGTCGGTCGTTCGGTCTAAGTCGGTCTGTCTATGTCGAACGGTCTATGTCGCTCAGTCTATGACGGTCGGTCTATGTCACTCGGTCTCTGTTGGTTGGTCAATGTCGTTTGGTCGGTCTATGTCGGTCAGTCTATGTGGGTCGGTCTATGTGGGTCGGTCTATGTCGATCGGTCTATGTCGGTCGGTCTATGTCGGTCGGTCTATGTCGGTCGGTCTATGTCAGTCGTTCTATGTCGGTGGGTCTATGTCGTTCGGTCTCTGTCGGTCGGTCTCTGTCTGTCGGTCTATGTCGTTCGGTCTATGTCAGTCGGTCTATGTCCGTCGGTCGGTCTACGTCGGTCGGTCTATGTCGGTCGGTCTATGTCGAGCGGTTTATGTCGGTCGGTCTATGTCGGTCGGTCTATCTCGTTCGGTCTATGTCGGTCGGTCTATGTCGCTCGGTCTATGTCGCTCGGTCTCTGTCGGTCGGTCTATGTCCTTCGGGCTATGTGGGTTGGTCTATGTCGTTCGGTCTATGTCGGTTGGTCGGTCTATGTCGGTTTGTCTATGTCGTTCGGTCAGTCTATGTCGTTCGGTCTATGTCGGGTGGTGGGTCTATGTCGTTCGGTCTATGTCGCTCGGTCGGTCTATGTCGGTTTGTCTATGTCGTTCGGTCTATGTCGGTCGGTCAGTCTATGTCGTTCGGTCTATGTCGGTCGGTGGGTCTATGTCGGTTGGTCTATGTCGGTTGGTCTGTCTATCTCGGTCGGTCTATGTCGTTCGGTCTATGTCGGTTGGTCTATGTCGTTCGGGCTATGTCGGTTGGTCTATGTCGGTCGGACTATGTCGGTTGGTCGGTCCATGTCGGTCTGTCAATGTCGTTCGGTTTATGATGGACGGTCTATGTCGGTTGGTCTATGTCGGTCGGTCTATGTCATTTGGGCTACGTCGGTCGTTTTTTCTATGTCGGTCAGAAGGTCTATGTCGGTCGGTCGGTGTTTGTCGGTTGGTCTATGTCGGTCGGACTATGTCGGTTGGTCAGTCTTGATCGGTCGGTCTGTCTATGTCGTTTGGTCTATGTCGTTCGGTCTATGTCGGTTGGTCTATGTCGTTCGGGCTATGTCGGTTGGTCTATGTCGTTCGGTCTATGTCGGTTGGTCGGTCCATGTCGGTTTGTCTATGTCGTTCGGTCTATGTCGGTCGGTCAGTCTATGTCGTTCGGTCTATGTCGGTCGGTGGGTCTATGTTGGTCGGTCTATGTCGGTCGGTCTGTCTATCTCGGTCGGTCTATGTCGGACGGTCAATGTCGGACGAACTGTGTCGGTCGGTCTATGTCGGTTGGTCAGTCTTGGCCGGTCGGTCTGTCAATGTCGTTTGGTCTATGTCGGACGGTCTATGTCGGTTGGTCTATGTCGGTCGGTCTATGTCATTCGGGCTATGTCGGTCGTTTTTTCTATGTCGGTCAGAAGGTCTATGTCGGTCGGTCGGTGTTTGTCGGTTGGTCTATGTCGGTAGGACTATGTCGGTCGGTCAGTCTTGGTCGGTCGGTCTGTCTATGTCGTTCGGTCTATGTCGGTCGGTCTATGTCGTTCGGTCTATGTCGGTCGGCCTATGTCGGTCGGTCCGTCTATGTCGGTCGGTCGGTCGGTCCATGTCGATCGGTCCATGTCGTTCGGTCTATGTTGGTCGGTCTATGTCGGTCGGTCTATGTCGGTCGGTGTATTCGGTCGGTCTATGTCGGTCGGTCTATGTCGGTCGTTCTATGTCGGTCGGTCTATGTCGGTCGGTCTATGTCGGTCTTTCTATGTTGGATGTTCTATGTCATTCAGTCTATGTCGTTCGGTCTATGTCGGTTGGTCTATGTCGGTCGGTCGGTCTATGTCGGTTGTTCGGTCTATGTCGGTCGGTCGGTCTATGTCGGTCGGTCTATGTTGTTCGGTCTATGTCGGTCTGTCTATGTCAGTCAGTCTATGTCGGTCGGTTAGTCTCTGTCGGTCGGTCTATGTCATTCGGGCTATGTCGTTTGGTCGGTCTATGTCGTTCGGTCTATATCGGTCTATGTCGGTCGGTCTATGTCGATCGGTCGGTCTATGTCAGTCGGTCTATGTCGGTCGTTCGGTCTATTTCGGTCGTTCGGTCTATGTCGTTCGGTCTATGTCGCTCGGTCTATGTCGCTGGGTCTATGACGGTCGGTCTATTTCGCTCGGTCTATGTCGATCGGTCAGTCTATGTCAGTCGGTCTATGTCGGTCGTTCGGTCTATTTCGGTCGTTCGATCTATGTCGTTCGGTCTATGTCGTTCAGTCTATGTCGCTCGGTCTATGTCGCTGGGTCTATGACGGTCGGTCTATTTCGCTCGGTCTATGTCGGTTGGTCTATGTCAATCGGTCGGTCTATATCAGTCGGTCTATGTCGGTCGTTCGGTCTATTTCGGTCGTTCGGTCTATGTCGTTCGGTCTATGTCGTTCAGTCTATGTCGCTCGGTCTATTTCGCTGGGTCTATGACGGTCGGTCTATTTCGCTCGGTCTATGTCGGTTGGTCTATGTCGTTTGGTCCGTCTATGTCGGTCAGTCTATGTAGCTCGATCTATGTTGTTCGGTCTATGTCCGTCGGTCTATCTCGGTCGGTCTATGTCGTTCGGTCTATAACGGTCTATGTCTATCGATCGGTCTATGTCAATCAGACTATGTCGGTCGTTCGGTCTATGTCGGTCGGTCTATTTCGGTCGGTTTATGTCGGTCGGTCTATGTCGGTCGTTCTATGTCGGTCGGTCTATGTCGGTCGGTCTATGTCGGTCGTTCTATGTCGGATGTTCTATGTCATTCAGTCTATGTCGTTCGGTCTATGTCGGTCGGTCTATGTCGTTCGGTCTATGTCGTTCGGTCTATGTCGGTTGGTCTATGTCGGTCGGTCGGTCTATGTCGGTTGTTCGGTCTATGTCGGTCGGTCGGTCTATGTCGGTCGGTCTATGTTGTTCGGTCTATGTCGGTCGGTCTATGTCGGTCGGTTAGTCTCTGTCGGTCGGTCTATGTCATTCGGGCTATGTCGTTTGGTCAGTCTATGTCGTTCGGTCTATATCGGTCTATGTCGGTCGGTCTATGTCGATCGGTCGGTCTATGTCAGTCGTTCGGTCTATGTCGTTCGGTCTATGTCGCTCGGTCTATGTCGCTCGGTCTATGTCGCTGGGTCTATGACGGTCGGTCTATGTCATTCGGGCTATGTCGGTCGTTTTTTCTATGTCGGTCAGAAGGTCTATGTCGGTCGGTCGGTGTTTGTCGGTTGGTCTATGTCGGTAGGACTATGTCGGTCGGTCAGTCTTGGTCGGTCGGTCTGTCTATGTCGGTCGGTCCATGTCACGCGGTCTATGTCGTTTGGTCTATGTCGTTCGGGCTATGTCGGTCGGTCGGTCAATGTCGGTCGGTCTATGTCGGTCGGTCTATGTCGGTCGGTCTATGTCGGTCGGTCTATGTCGGTCGGTCGGTCTATGTCGGTCGGTCTATTTCGGTCGGTTTATGTCGGTCGGTCTATTTCGTTCGGTCTCTGTCGTTAGGTCTAAGTGGGTCGGTCTATGTCGGTTGGTTGGTCTATGTCAGTCGTTCTATGTCGTTCGGTCTATGTCGGTTGGTCTATGTCGTTCGGTCTAGTCGGTCGGCCTATGTCGGTCGGTCCGTCTATGTCGGTCGGTCGGTCGGTCCATGTCGATCGGTCCATGTCGTTCGGTCTATGTTGGTCGGTCTATGTCGGTCGGTCGGTCTATGTCGGTCGGTCTATGACAGTCGGTGTATTTAGTCGGTCTATGTCGGTCGGTCTATGTCGGTCGTTCTATGTCGGTCGGTCAATGTCGGTCGGTCTATGTCGGTCGTTCTATGTCGGATGTTCTATGTCATTCAGTCTATGTCGTTCGGTCTATGTCGTTCGGTCTATGTCGTTCGGTCTATGTCGTTCGGTCTATGTCGTTCGGTCTATGTCGTTCGGTCTATGTCGTTCGGTCTATGTCAATCGGTCGGTCTATGTCAGTTGTTCGATCTATGTCGGTCGGTCGGTCTTTGTCGGTCGGTCTATGTCATTCGGTCTATGTCGTTCGGTCTATGTCGGTCGGTCGGTCTATGTCGGTCGTTCGGTCTATGTCGGTCGGTTGGTCTATGTCGGTCGGTCTATGTTGTTCGGTCTATGTCGGTCGGTCTATGTCAGTCGGTCTATGTCGGTCGGTTAGTCACTGTCGGTCGGTCTATGTCATTCGGGCTATGTCGTTTGGTCGGTCTATGTCGTTCGGTCTATATCAGTCTATGTCGGTCGGTCTATGTCGATCGGTCGGTCTATGTCAGTCGGTCTATGTCGGTCGTTCGGTCTATTTCGGTCGTTCGGTCTATGTCGTTCGGTCTATGTCGCTCGGTCTATGTCGCTGGGTCTATGACGGTCGGTCTATTTCGCTCGGTCTATGTCGGTTGGTCTATGTCGTTTGGTCGGTCTATGTCGGTCAGTCTATGTAGCTCGATCTATGTTGTTCGGTCTATGTCCGTCGGTCTATCTCGGTCGGTCTATGTCGTTCGGTCTATAACGGTCTATGTCTATCGATCGGTCTATGTCAGTCAGACTATGTCGGTCGTTCGGTCTATGTCGGTCGGTCTATGTCGATCGGTCGGTCTATGTCAGTCGGTCTTTGTCGGTCGGTCGGTCTATGTCGGTCGGTCGGTCCATGTTCATCTGTCCATGTGGTTCGGTCTATGTCGGTCGGTCTATGTCGGTCGGTCGGTGTATGTCGGTCGGTCTGTCTATGTCGTCGGTCTATTTCGGTCGGTCTATGTCGGTCGTTCTATGTCGGTCGGTCTATGTCGGTCGGTCTATGTCATTCGGTCTATGTCGTTCGGTCTCTGCCGGTCGATCCGTTGTTTGGTCGATCTATGTCGGTCGGTCTATGTCGCTCAATCTATGTTGCTCGGTCTATGTCCATCGGTCTATCTCGGTCGGTCTATGTCAGTCAGTCTATGTCGGTCGTTCGGTCTATGTCGGTCGGTCTATGTCGGTCGGTCGGTCTATGTCAGTCGGTCTATGTCGGTCGGTCCGACTATGTCGGTCGGTCGGTCTTGGTCGGTCGGTCCATGTCGATCTGTCCATGTGGTTCGGTCTATGTCGGTCGGTCTATGTCGGTCGGTCGGTGTTTGTCGGTCAGTCTATGTCGGTCGTTCTATGTCGGTCGGTCGGTCGGTCTATGTAGGTCAGTCTATGTCGGTTGGTCAGTCTATGTCGGTTGGACGGTCTATGTAGGTCGTTCGGTCTATGTCGGTCGGTCGTTCTACGTCGGGCCTTTTATATCGGTCAGACTTAGTGAGTCGGTTGGTCTTGGTCGGTTGGTCTGTCTATGTTGGTTGGTCGGTCCATGTCAGTCGGTCCATGTCAGGCGATCTATGTCGTTCGGTCTATGTCGGTCGGTCTATGTCGTTCCGTCTATGTCGGTCGGTCTATGTCGGTCGGTCTATGTCATTCGGTCTATGTGGTTCGGTCTATGTCGGTCGGTCTATGTCGCTCGGTCTGTGTCAGTCGGTCTACGTCGTTCGGTCTATGTCGGTCGTTCGGTCTATGTCGGTCGGTCTATGTCGATCGGTCGGTCTATGTCAGTCGGTCTTTGTCGGTCGGTCTGTCTATGTCGGTCGGTCGGTCCATGTTCATCTGTCCATGTGGTTCGGTCTATGTCGGTCGGTCTATGTCGGTCGGTCGGTGTATGTCGGTCGGTCTGTCTATGTCGTCGGTCTATTTCGGTCGGTCTATGTCGGTCGTTCTATGTCGGTCGGTCTATGTCGGTCGGTCTATGTCATTCGGTCTATGTCGTTCGGTCTCTGCCGGTCGATCCGTCTATGTCGTTTGGTCTATGTCTGTCGGTCGGTCTATGTCGGTCAGTCGGTCGGTCTATGTCGGTCAGTCTATGTCGGTTGGACGGTCTATGCTGGTTGTTCGGTCTATGTCGGTCGGTCATTCTATGTCGAGCCGTTTATATCGGTCGGACTAAAGCGGTCGGTTGGTCTTGGTCGGTCGGTCTGTCTATGTTGGTTGGCCGGTCTATGTCGGTCGGTCCATGTCAGGCGGTCTATGTCGGTCGGTCTATGTCGGTCGGTCCGTCTATGTCGCTCGGTCGGTCTTGGTCGGTCGGTCCATGTCGATCGGTCCATGTCGTTCGGTCTATGTTGGTTGGTCTATGTCGGACGTTCTATGTCGTTCGGTCTATGTCGTTGGGTCTATGTCTATCAGTCTATGTCGGTCGGTCTATGTCGTTCGGTCTATGTCGTTCGGTCTATATCGGTCGGTCTATGTCAGTCGGTCTATGTCGGTCGGTTAGTCTCTGTCGGTCGGTCTATGTCGTTCGGTCTATGTCGTTTGGTCGGTCTATGTCGTTCGGTCTATATCGGTCTATGTCAGTAGGTCTATGTCGATCGGTCGGTCTATGTCAGTCGGTCTATGTCGGTCGTTCGGTCTATGTCGGTCGTTCGGTCTATGTCGTTCGGTCTATGTCGTTCGGTCTATGTCGCTCGGTTTATGTCGCTGGGTCTATGACGGTCGGTCTATTTCGCTCGGTCTATGTTGGTTGGTCTATGTTGTTTGGTCGATCTATGTCGGTCGGTCTATGTCGCTCAATCTATGTTGCTCGGTCTATGTCCATCGGTCTATCTCGGTCGGTCTATGTCAGTCAGTCTATGTCGGTCGTTCGGTCTATGTCGGTCGGTCTATGTCGGTCGGTCGGTCTATGTCAGTCGGTCTATGTCGGTCGGTCCGACTATGTCGGTCGGTCGGTCTTGGTCGGTCGGTCCATGTCGATCTGTCCATGTGGTTCGGTCTATGTCGGTCGGTCTATGTCGGTCGGTCGGTGTTTGTCGGTCAGTCTATGTCGGTCGTTCTATGTCGGTCGGTCGGTCGGTCTATGTAGGTCAGTCTATGTCGGTTGGTCAGTCTATGTCGGTTGGACGGTCTATGTAGGTCGTTCGGTCTATGTCGGTCGGTCGTTCTACGTCGGGCCTTTTATATCGGTCAGACTTAGTGAGTCGGTTGGTCTTGGTCGGTTGGTCTGTCTATGTTGGTTGGTCGGTCCATGTCAGTCGGTCCATGTCAGGCGATCTATGTCGTTCGGTCTATGTCGGTCGGTCTATGTCGTTCCGTCTATGTCGGTCGGTCTATGTCGGTCGGTCTATGTCATTCGGTCTATGTGGTTCGGTCTATGTCGGTCGGTCTATGTCGCTCGGTCTGTGTCAGTCGGTCTACGTCGCTCGGTCTATGTTGGTCGGTCGGTCTATGTCGGTCGGTCGGTATATGTCGGTCGGTCGGTCTTGGTCGGTCGGTCCATGTCGATCGGTCCATGTCGTTTGGTCTATGTTGGTCGGTCGGTCTGTCGGTCGGTCTATGTCGGTCGGTGTATTCGGTCGGTCTATGTCGGTCGGTCTATGTCGGTCGTTCTATGTCATTCCGTCTATGTCGGTCGGTCTATGTCGGTCGGTCTATGTCGTTTGCTCTATGTCGTTCGGTCTATGTCGGTCGATCCGTCTATGTCGTTCGGTCTATGTCGTTCGGTTTATGTCGGACGGTCTATGTCGGTCGTTCTATGCCTGTTAGTCGGTCTATGTCGGTCGGTCTACCTCGGTCGGTGTATGTCGGTCGTTCGATCTATGTCGGTCAGTCTATGTCAGTCGGTCTATGTCGGTCGGTCTATGTCGGTCGGTCGGTCTATGTCGGTCGGTCTATTTCGGTCGGTTTATGTCGGTCGGTCTATTTCGTTCGGTCTCTGTCGTTAGGTCTAAGTGGGTCGGTCTATGTCGGTTGGTTGGTCTATGTCAGTCGTTCTATGTCGTTCGGTCTATGTCGGTTGGTCTATGTCGTTCGGTCTAGTCGGTCGGCCTATGTCGGTCGGTCCGTCTATGTCGGTCGGTCGGTCGGTCCATGTCGATCGGTCCATGTCGTTCGGTCTATGTTGGTCGGTCTATGTCGGTCGGTCGGTCTATGTCGGTCGGTCTATGACAGTCGGTGTATTTGGTCGGTCTATGTCGGTCGGTCTATGTCGGTCGTTCTATGTCGGTCGGTCTATGTCGGTCGGTCTATGTCGGTCGTTCTATGTCGGATGTTCTATGTCATTCAGTCTATGTCGTTCGGTCTATGTCGTTCGGTCTATGTCGTTCGGTCTATGTCGTTCGGTCTATGTCGTTCGGTCTATGTCAATCGGTCGGTCTATGTCAGTTGTTCGATCTATGTCGGTCGGTCGGTCTTTGTCGGTCGGTCTATGTCATTCGGTCTATGTCGTTCGGTCTATGTCGGTCGGTCGGTCTATGTCGGTCGTTCGGTCTATGTCGGTCGGTTGGTCTATGTCGGTCGGTCTATGTTGTTCGGTCTATGTCGGTCGGTCTATGTCAGTCGGTCTATGTCGGTCGGTTAGTCACTGTCGGTCGGTCTATGTCATTCGGGCTATGTCGTTTGGTCGGTCTATGTCGTTCGGTCTATATCAGTCTATGTCGGTCGGTCTATGTCGATCGGTCGGTCTATGTCAGTCGGTCTATGTCGGTCGTTCGGTCTATTTCGGTCGTTCGGTCTATGTCGTTCGGTCTATGTCGTTCGGTCTATGTCGCTCGGTCTATGTCGCTGGGTCTATGACGGTCGGTCTATTTCGCTCGGTCTATGTCGGTTGGTCTATGTCGTTTGGTCGGTCTATGTCGGTCAGTCTATGTAGCTCGATCTATGTTGTTCGGTCTATGTCCGTCGGTCTATCTCGGTCGGTCTATGTCGTTCGGTCTATAACGGTCTATGTCTATCGATCGGTCTATGTCAGTCAGACTATGTCGGTCGTTCGGTCTATGTCAGTCGGTCTATGTCGATCGGTCGGTCTATGTCAGTCTGTCTTTGTCGGTCGGTCGGTCTATGTCGGTCGGTCGGTCCATGTTCATCTGTCCATGTGGTTCGGTCTATGTCGGTCGGTCTATGTCGGTCGGTCGGTGTATGTCGGTCGGTCTGTCTATGTCGGTCGGTCTATTTCGGTCGGTCTATGTCGGTCGTTCTATGTCGGTCGGTCTATGTCGGTAGGTCTATGTCATTCGGTCTATGTCGTTCGGTCTCTGCCGGTCGATCCGTCTATGTCGTTTGGTCTATGTCTGTCGGTCGGTCTATGTCGGTCAGTCGGTCGGTCTATGTCGGTCAGTCTATGTCGGTTGGACGGTCTATGCAGGTTGTTCGGTCTATGTCGGTCGGTCATTCTATGTCGAGCCGTTTATATCGGTCGGACTAAATCGGTCGGTTGGTCTTGGTCGGTCGGTCTGTCTATGTTGGTTGGCCGGTCTATGTCAGTCGGTCCATGTCAGGCGGTCTATGTCGGTCGGTCTATGTCGGTCGGTCCGTCTACGTCGCTCGGTCGGTCTTGGTCGGTCGGTCCATGTCGATCGGTCCATGTCGTTCGGTCTATGTTGGTTGGTCTATGTCGGACGTTCTATGTCGTTCGGTCTATGTCGTTGGGTCTATGTCTATCAGTCTATGTCGGTCGGTCTATGTCGTTCGGTCTATGTCGTTCGGTCTATGTCGTTCGGTCTATATCGGTCGGTCTATGTCAGTCGGTCTATGTCGGTCGGTTAGTCTCTGTCGGTCGGTCTATGTCGTTCGGTCTATGTCGTTTGGTCGGTCTATGTCGTTCGGTCTATATCGGTCTATGTCAGTAGGTCTATGTCGCTCGGTCGGTCTATGTCAGTCGGTCTATGTCGGTCGTTCGGTCTATGTCGGTCGTTCGGTCTATGTCGTTCGGTCTATGTCGTTCGGTCTATGTCGCTCGGTTTATGTCGCTGGGTCTATGACGGTCGGTCTATTTCGCTCGGTCTATGTTGGTTGGTCTATGTTGTTTGGTCGATCTATGTCGGTCGGTCTATGTCGCTCAATCTATGTTGCTCGGTCTATGTCCATCGGTCTATCTCGGTCGGTCTATGTCAGTCAGTCTATGTCGGTCGTTCGGTCTATGTCGGTCGGTCTATGTCGGTCGGTCGGTCTATGTCAGTCGGTCTATGTCGGTCGGTCCGACTATGTCGGTCGGTCGGTCTTGGTCGGTCGGTCCATGTCGATCTGTCCATGTGGTTCGGTCTATGTCGGTCGGTCTATGTCGGTCGGTCGGTGTTTGTCGTTCAGTCTATGTCGGTCGTTCTATGTCGGTCGGTCAGTCGGTCTATGTAGGTCAGTCTATGTCGGTTGGTCAGTCTATGTCGGTTGGACGGTCTATGTAGGTCGTTCGGTCTATGTCGGTCGGTCGTTCTACGTCGGGCCTTTTATATCGGTCAGACTTAGTGAGTCGGTTGGTCTTGGTCGGTTGGTCTGTCTATGTTGGTTGGTCGGTCCATGTCAGTCGGTCCATGTCAGGCGATCTATGTCGTTCGGTCTATGTCGGTCGGTCTATGTCGTTCCGTCTATGTCGGTCGGTCTATGTCGGTCGGTCTATGTCATTCGGTCTATGTGGTTCGGTCTATGTCGGTCGGTCTATGTCGTTCGGTCTGTGTCAGTCGGTCTACGTCGCTCGGTCTATGTTGGTCGGTCGGTCTATGTCGGTCGGTCGGTATATGTCGGTCGGTCGGTCTTGGTCGGTCGGTCCATGTCGATCGGTCCATGTCGTTTGGTCTATGTTGGTCGGTCGGTCTGTCGGTCGGTCTATGTCGGTCGGTGTATTCGGTCGGTCTATGTCGGTCGGTCTATGTCGGTCGTTCTATGTCATTCCGTCTATGTCGGTCGGTCTATGTCGGTCGGTCTATGTCGTTTGCTCTATGTCGTTCGGTCTATGTCGGTCGATCCGTCTATGTCGTTCGGTCTATGTCGTTCGGTCTATGTCGGACGGTCTATGTCGGTCGTTCTATGCCTGTTAGTCGGTCTATGTCGGTCGGTCTACCTCGGTCGGTGTATGTCGGTCGTTCGATCTATGTCGGTCAGTCTATGTCAGTCGGTCTATGTCGGTCGGTCTATGTCATTCGGTCTATGTCATTCGGTCTATGTCGGTCGGTCTATGTCGGTCGTTCTATGTCGGTCGTTCTATGTCGGTCGGTCGGTCTATGTCGGTCATTCTATGTCGGTCGTTCTATGTCGGTCGGTCTATGTCAGTCGGTCTATTTCGTTCGGTCTATGTCGGTCGATCCATCTCTGTCGTTCGGTCTATGTCTGTCGGTTGGTCTATTTCGTTCGGTCTATGCAGGTCGTTCTATGTCTGTCGGTCGGTCTATGTCGGTCGGTCTCCGTCGGTCGGTTGGTCTATGTCAGTCGGCCTATATCAGTCAGTCTATCTCGGTCGGTCTATGTCGGTCGGTCGGTCTATGTCGGTCGGTCTATGTCGGTCCGTCTAAGACGGTTGGTCTATGTCATTCAGTCTATGTCGGTCAGTCTATGTCGGTCGGTCGGTCTATGGCGGTCGGTCGGTCGGTCGGTCTATGTCGGTCAGTCTATGTCGTTCAGTCTATTTCGGTCTGTCTATGTTGGTTGCTCGGTCGATGTCGTTCGGTCTATGTCGTTGGGTCTATGTTGGTCAGTCTATGTCGTTCGGTCGGTCTATGTCCGTCGGTCGATGTCGTTCGGTTTATGTCGATCGTTCTATGTCAGCCATTCGGTCTATGTCGGTCGGTCTATGTCGGTCGGTCAGTCTATCTCGGTCGTTCTATGTCGGTCGGTCTATGTCATTCGGTCTATGTCGGTCGGTCTATGTCGGTTGGTTGGTCTATGTCGATCGGTCGGTCCATGTCGGTCGGTCTATGTCGTTCGGTCTATGTCGGTCAGTCAATGTCAGTCGGTCTATGTCGGTCGTTCTATTTCGGTCGGTCTATGTCGGTCGTTCTATTTTGTTGGGACGGTCTATGTCGTTTGGTCTATGTCGGTCGGTCTATTTCGTTTGGTCAGTCTATGTCTGTTGGTCGGTCTTTGTCGATCGATCTATGTCGGGTGGTCGGTCAAAGTCGGTCGGTCAGTCTCTGTTGGTCAGTGTATTTTGATCGGTCTATGTCGGTCGGTCTAGGTCGGTCGGTCTATGTCGTTCGGTCTATGTCGTTAGGTCTAAGTGGGTCAGTCTATGTCGGTCGGTTGGTTTATGTCGGTCGGTCTATGTCGTTCGGTGTATGTCGGTCGGTCTATGTTGTTCGGTCTATGTCTGTCGGTCGGTCTATGTCGCTCGGTCGATGTCGGTCGGTCGGTCTATGTCGGTCGGTCTATGTCTTTCATTCGGCCTATGTCGGTCGGTCTATGTCGGTCAGTCTATGTTGTTCGGTCGGTATATGTTGTTCGGTCGGTCTATGTCAGTCGAACGGTCTATGTCAGTCGGTCGGTGTATGTCGGTCAGTCTAATTCGGTCGGTCTATGTCGGTTGGTCGGTCTTTGTCGGTCGATCTTTGTCGGGTGGTCGGTCAAAGTCGGTCGGTCAGTCTCTGTTGGTCTGTCTATGTTGGTCGGTCTATGTCGGTTGGTCTATGTCGGTCGGTGTATGTCGTTTGGTCAGTCTATGTCGGTCGGAAAGTCTATGTTGGTTGTTCGGTCTATGTCGTTCGGTATATGTCGGTCGGTCGGTCTATGTCAGGCGGTTTATGTCGGTCGGACTATGTCGGTCAGTCAGTCTTGTTCGGTCGTTCTGTCTTTGTCGTTTGGTCTATGTCGTTCGGTCTATGTCGGTTGGTCTATGTCGGTCGGTCTATGTCGTTCGGTCAGTCTATGTCGTTCAGTCTATGTTGGTCGGTCTATGTCGGTCGGTTGGTCTATGTCGGTCGGTCTATGTCGGTCAGTCTATGTCGAACGGAATATGTCGGTTGGTCTATGTCGGTCGGTCTATGTCGGTCGGTCTGTCTATGTCGTTTGGTCTATGTCGTTCGGTCTATGCCGGTCGGTCTTTGTCGTTCGGGCTATGTCGGTCGGTCAATGTCGGTCGGTCAATGTCGTTCAGTCTTGTCGGTCGGTCTATGTCGTTCGGTCTATTTCGGTCTGTCTATGTCGGTTGGTCGGTCAATGTCGGTCGGTCTATGTCGGTCGGTCTATGTCATTCGGTCTATGTCTGTCGGTCGGTGTATGTCGTTCGGTCTATGTCAATCGGTCGGTGTATGTCGGTCGGTCTAGGTCATTCGGTCTATGTGGTTCGGTCGGTCTTGGTCGATCGGTCTATGTTGGTCGGACTAAGTCGGTCTGTCGGTCTTGGTCGGTCGGTCCATGTCCGTCGGTCTACGTCGTTCTGTCTATGTCGGTCGGTCTATGTCGGTTGGTCGGTCTATGTCGGTCCGTCGGCCTATGTCGATCGGTCTATGTCGGTCGGTCTATGTCGGTCAGTCTATGTCGGTCGGTCTATGTCGAACGGAATATGTCGTTTGGTCTATGTCGGTCGGTCTATGTCGGTCGGTCTGTCTATGTCGTTTGGTCTATGTCGTTCGGTCTATGCCGGTCGGTCTTTGTCGTTCGGGCTATGTCGGTCGGTCAATGTCGGTCGGTCAATGTCGTTCGTTCTTGTCGATCGGTCTATGTCGTTCGGTCTATTTCGGTCTGTCTATGTCGGTTGGTCGGTCTATGTCGGTCGGTCTATGTCGGTCGGTCTATGTCATTCGGTCAATGTCTGTCGGTCGGTGTATGTCGTTCGGTCTATGTCAATCGGTCGATGTATGTCGGTCGGTCTATGTCATTCGGTCTATGTGGTTCGGTCGGTCTTGGTCGATCGGTCTATGTTGGTCGGACTAAGTCGGTCTGTCGGTCTTGGTCGGTCGGACAATGTCCATCGGTCTATGTCGTTCTGTCTATGTCGGTCGGTCTATGTCGGTTGGTCGGTCTATGTCGGTCCGTCGGTCTATGTCGGTCGGTCTATGTCGGTCGGTCTATGTCTGTCGGTCGGTCTATGTCGGTCGGTCTATGTCTTTCGGTCTATGTCAGTCGGTCGATGTCGGTCGGTCGATGTCGGTTGGTCGGTCTATGTCGGTCGGTCGGTCTATGTCGGTCGGTCTATGTCGTTCGGTCTATGTCGGTCGGTCGGTCTATGTCTTTCATTCGGCCTATGTCGGTCGGTCTATGTCGGGCAGTCTGTTTTGTTCGGTCAGTCTATGTTGTTCGGTCGGTCTATGTCAGTCGAACGGTCTATGTCGGTCGATCTAATTCGGTCGGTCTATGTCGGTTGGTCGGTCTTTGTCGGTCGATCTTTGTCAGGTGGTCGGTCAAAGTCAGTCTGTCAGTCTCTGTTGGTCAATCTATGTTGGTCAGTCTATGTCGGTTGGTCTATGTCGGTCGGTGGCTGCCGGTTGGTCAGTCTATGTCGGTCGGAAAGTCTATGTTGGTTGTTCGGTCTATGTCGGGCGGTTTATGTCGGTCGGAATATGTCGGTCGGTCAGTCTTGGTCGGTCGGTCTGTCTATGTCGTTTGGTCTATGTCGTTCGGTCTATGTCGTTTGGGCTATGTCGTTTGGGCTATGTCGGTCATTCTTTCTATGTCGGTCGTTCGGTCTATGTCGGTCGGTCTATGTCGTTCGGTCTATGTCTGTCGATCGGTCTATGTCGGTCGGTCTATGTCTTTCGGTCTATGTCAGTTGGTCGATGTCGGTCGGTCTATGTCGTTCGGTCTATGTCGGTCGGTCGGTCTATGTCTTTCATTCGGCCTATGTCGGTCGGTCTATGTCGGTCAGTCTGTTGTTCGGTTGGTCTATGTTGTTTGGTCGGTCTATGTCAGTCAAACGGTCTATGTCGGTCGGTCGGTCTATGTCGGTCAGTCTAATTCGGTCGGTCTATGTCGTTTGGTTGGTCTTTGTCGATCGATCTTTGTCGGGTGGTTGGTCAAAGTCGGTCGGTCAGTCTCTGTTGGTCAGTCTATGTTGGTCGGTCTATGTCGGTTGGTCTATGTCCGTCGGTGTATGTCGGTTGGTCAGTCTATGTCGGTCGGAATGTCTATGTTGGTTGTTCTGTCTATGTCGTTCGGTCTATGTCGCTCGGTCGGTCTATGTCGGGCGGTTTATGTCGGTCGGACTATGTCGGTTGGTCAGTCTTGATCGGTCGGTCTGTCTATGTCGTTTGGTCTATGTCGTTCAGTCTATGTCGGTTGGTCTATGTCGGTCGGTCTATGTCCTTCGGGCTATGTGGGTTGGTCTATGTCGTTCGGTCTATGTCAGTCGGTCTATGTCCGTCGGTCGGTCTACGTCGGTCGGTCTATGTCGGTCGGTCTATGTCGAGCGGTTTATGTCGGTCGGTCTATGTCGGTCGGTCTATCTCGTTCGGTCTATGTCAGTCTGTCTATGTTGGTCAGTCTATGTCGCTCGGTCTATGTCGGATGGTCTATGTCGGTCGGTCTATGTCCTTCGGGCTATGTGGGTTGGTCTATGTCGTTCGGTCTATGTCGGTTGGTCGGTCTATGTCGGTTTGTCTATGTCGTTCGGTCAGTCTATGTCGTTCGGTCTATGTCGGGCGGTGGGTCTATGTCGGTCGGTCTGTCTATCTCGGTCGGTCTATGTCGGACGGTCAATGTCGGACGAACTATGTCGGTCGGTCTATGTCGGTTGGTCTATGTCGGTCGGACTATGTCGGTCGGTCAGTCTTGGCCGGTCGGTCTGTCAATGTCGTTCGGTTTATGACGGACGGTCTATGTCGGACGGTCTATGTCGGTCGGACTATGTCGGTCGGTCAGTCTTGATCGGTCGGTCTGTCTATGTCGTTTGGTCTATGTCGTTCGGTCTATGTCGGTTGGTCTATGTCGGTCGGTCTATGTCGTTCGGGCTATGTCGGTTGGTCTATGTCGTTCGGTCTATGTCGGTTGGTCGGTCTATGTCGGTTTGTCTATGTCGTTCGGTCTATGTCGGTCGGTCAGTCTATGTCGTTCGGTCTATGTCGGTCGGTGGGTCTATGTTGGTCAGTCTATGTCGGTCGGTCTGTCTATCTCGGTCGGTCTATGTCGGACGGTCAATGTCGGACGAACTATGTCGGTCGGTCTATGTCGGTTGGTCTATGTCGGTCGGACTATGTCGGTCGGTCAGTCTTGGCCAGTCGGTCTGTCAATGTCGTTTGGTCTATGTCGTTTGGTCTATGTCGGACGGTCTATGTCGGTCGGTCTATGTCATTCAGGCTATGTTGGTCGTTTTTTCTATGTCGGTCAGAAGGTCTATGTCGGTTGGTCGGTGTTTGTCGGTTGGTCTATGTCGGTAGGACTATGTCGGACGGTCAGTCTTTGTCGGTCGGTCTGACAATGTCGGTCGGTCCATGTCACGCGGTCTATGTCGTTCGGTCTATGTCGTTCGGGCTATGTCGGTCGGTCGGTCAATGTCGGTCGGTCTATGTCGGTCGGTCTATGTCGGTCGGTCTATGTCGGTCGGTCTATGTCGGTCGGTCTATGTCGGTCGGTCTATGTCAGTCGGTCTATGTCGGTCGGTCGGTCTATGTCAGTCAGTCTATGTCAGTCGTTTATGTCGGTCGGTCTATTTCGTTCGGTCTCTGTCGTTAGGTCTAAGTGGGTCGGTCTATGTCGGTTGGTTAGTCTATGTCGGTCATTCTATGTCGGTCGGTCTATGTCGGTTGGTCGGTCTATGTCGGTCCGTCGGTCTATGTCGGTCGGTCTATGTCGGTCGGTCTATGTCGGTCGGTCTATGTCGGTCGGTCTATGTCGGTCAGTCTATGTCGGTCGGTCTATGTCTTTCGGTCGGTCTATGTCGGTCGGTCTATGTCTTTCGGTCTATGTCAGTCGGTCTATGTCGGTCGGTCGATGTCGGTTGGTCGGTCTATGTCGGTCGGTCTATGTCGTTCGGTCTATGTCGGTCGGTCGGTCTATGTCTTTCATTCGGCCTATGTCGGTCGGTCTATGTCGGGCAGTCTGTGTTGTTCGGTCAGTCTATGTTGTTCGGTCGGTCTATGTCAGTCGAACGGTCTATGTCGGTCGATCTAATTCGGTCGGTCTATGTCGGTTGGTCGGTCTTTGTCGGTCGATCTTTGTCAGGTGGTCGGTCAAAGTCGGTCTGTCAGTCTCTGTTGGTCAGTCTATGTTGGTCAGTCTATGTCGGTTGGTCTATGTCGGTCGGTGTATGCCTGTTGGTCAGTCTATGTCGGTCGGAAGGTCTATGTTGGTTGTTCGGTTTATGTCGGGCGGTTTATGTCGGTCGGAATATGTCGGTCGGTCAGTCTTGGTCCGTCGGTCTGTCTATGTCGTTTGGTCTATGTCGTTTGGTCTATGTCGTTCGGTCTATGTCGTTCGGTCTATGTCGGTCGGTCTATGTCGGTCGGTCTATGTCGTTCGGGCTATGTTGGTCATTCTTTCTATGTCGGTCGTTCGGTCTATGTCGGTCGGTCTATGTCGTTCGGTCTATGTCTGTCGATCGGTCTATGTTGGTCGGTCTATGTCTTTCAGTCTATGTCAGTTGGTCGATGTCGGTCGGTCTATGTCGTTCGGTCTATGTCGGTCGGTCGGTCGGTCTATGTCTTTCATTCGGCCTATGTCGGTCGGTCTATGTCGGTCAGTCTATGTTGTTCGGTCGGTCTATGTTGTTCGGTCGGTCTATGTCAGTCGAACGGTCTATGTCGGTCGGTCGGTCTATGTCGGTCGGTCTAATTCGGTCGGTCTATGTCGGTTGGTTGGTCTTTGTCGGTCGATCTTTGTCGGGTGGTCGGTCAAAGTCGGTCGGTCAGTCTCTGTTGGTCAGTCTATGTTGGTCGGTCTATGTCGGTTGGTCTATGTTCGTCGGTGTATGTCGGTTGGTCAGTCTATGTCGGTCGGAAAGTCTATGTTGGTTGTTCTGTCTATGTCGTTCGGTCTATGTCGCTCGGTCGGTCTATGTCGGGCGGTTTATGTCGGTCGGACTATGTCGGTCGGTCGGTCAGTCTTGATCGGTCGGTCTGTCTATGTCGTTTGGTCTATGTCGGTTGGTCTATGTCGGTCGGTCTATGTCCTTCGGGCTATGTGGGTTGGTCTATGTCGTTCGGTCTATGTCGGTTGGTCGGTCTATGTCCGTTTGTCTATGTCGTTCGGTCTATGTCGGTCGGTCAGTCTATGTCGTTCGGTCTATGTCGGTCGGTGGGTCTATGTTGGTCGGTCTATGTCGGTCGGTCGGTCTATGTCGGTCAGTCTATTTTGGTCGGTTTATGTCGGTCGGTCTATTTCGTTCGGTCTCTGTCGTTAGGTCTAAGTGGGTCGGTCTATGTCGGTTGGTTGGTCTATGTCGGTCATTCTATGTCGGTCGGTCTATGTCGGTTGGTCGGTCTATGTCGGTCTGTCGGTCTATGTCGGTCGGTCTATGTCGGTCGGTCTATGTCGGTCGGTCTATGTCGGTCAGTCTATGTCGGTCGGTCTATGTCTGTCGGTCGGTCTATGTCAGTCGGTCTATGTCTTTCGGTCTATGTCAGTCGGTCTATGTCGGTCGGTCGATGTCGGTTGGTCGGTCTATGTCGGTCGGTCTATGTCGTTCGGTCTATGTCGGTCGGTCGGTCTATGTCTTTCATTCGGCCTATGTCGGTCGGTCTATGTCGGGCAGTCTGTGTTGTTCGGTCAGTCTATGTTGTTCGGTCGGTCTATGTCAGTCGAACGGTCTATGTCGGTCGATCTAATTCGGTCGGTCTATGTCGGTTGGTCGGTCTTTGTCGGTCGATCTTTGTCAGGTGGTCGGTCAAAGTCGGTCTGTCAGTCTCTGTTGGTCAGTCAATGTTGGTCAGTCTATGTCGGTTGGTCTATGTCGGTCGGTGTATGCCGGTTGGTCAGTCTATGTCGGTCGGAAAGTCTATGTTGGTTGTTCGGTTTATGTCGGGCGGTTTATGTCGGTCGGAATATGTCGGTCGGTCAGTCTTGGTCCGTCGGTCTGTCTATGTCGTTTGGTCTATGTCGTTCGGTCTATGTCGTTCGGTCTATGTCGTTCGGTCTATGTCGGTCGGTCTATGTCGGTCGGTCTATGTCGTTCGGGCTATGTGGGTCGTTCTTTCTATGTCGGTCGTTCGGTCTATGTCGGTCGGTCTATGTCGTTCGGTCTATGTCTGTCGATCGGTCTATGTCGGTCGGTCTATGTCTTTCGGTCTATGTCAGTTGGTCGATGTCGGTCGGTCTATGTCGTTCGGTCTATGTCGGTCGGTCGGTCTATGTCTTTCATTCAGCCTATGTCGGTCGGTCTATGTCGGTCAGTCTATGTTGTTCGGTCGGTCTATGTTGTTTGGTCGGTCTATGTCAGTCGAACGGTCTATGTCGCTCGGTCGATCTATGTCGGTCGGTCTAATTCGGTCGGTCTATGTCGGTTGGTTGGTCTTTGTCGGTCGATCTTTGTCGGGTGGTTGGTCAAAGTCGGTCGGTCAGTCTCTGTTGGTCAGTCTATGTTGGTCGGTCTATGTCGGTTGGTCTATGTCCATCGGTGTATGTCGGTTGGTCAGTCTATGTCGGTCGGAAAGTCTATGTTGGTTGTTCTGTCTATGTCGTTCGGTCTATGTCGCTCGGTCGGTCTATGTCGGGCGGTTTATGTCGGTCGGACTATGTCGGTCGGTCAGTCTTGATCAGTCGGTCTGTCTATGTCGTTTGGTCTATGTCGGTCGGTCTATGTCGGTCGGTCTATGTCGTTCGGTCTATGTCGCTCGGTCGGTCTATGTCGGTTTGTCTATGTCGTTCGGCCTATGTCGGTCGGTCAGTCTATATCGTTCGGTCTATGTCGGTCGGTGGGTCTATGTCGGTTGGTCTATGTCGGTCGGTCTGTCTATCTCGGTCGGTCTATGTCGGACGGTCAATGTCGGGCGAATTATGTCGGTCGGTCTATGTCGGTTGGTCTATGTCGGTCGGACTATGTCGGTCGGTCAGTCTTGGCCGGTCGGTCTGTCAATGTCGTTCGGTTTATGACGGACGGTCTATGTCGGACGGGCTATGTCGGTTGGTCAATGTCGGTCGGTCTATGTCATTCGGGCTACGTCGGTCGTTTTTTCTATGTCGGTCAGAAGGTCTATGTCGGGCGGTCGGTGTTTGTCGGTTGGTCTATGTCGGTCGGACTATGTCGGTCGGTCAGTCTTGATCGGTCGGTCTGTCTATGTCGTTTGGTCTATGTCGTTCGGTCTATGTCGGTTGGTCTATGTCGGTCGGTCTATGTCGTTCGGGCTATGTCGGTTGGTCTATGTCGTTCGGTCTATGTCGGTTGGTCGGTCTATTTTGGTTTGTCTATGTCGTTCGGTCTATGTCGGTCGGTCAGTCTATGTCGTTCGGTCTATGTCGGTCGGTGGGTCTATGTCGGTCAGTCTATGTTGGTCGGTCAATGTCGGTCGGTCTGTCTACCTCGGTCGGTCTATGTCGGACGGTCAATGTCGGACGAACTATGTCGGTCGGTCTATGTCGGTTGGTCTATGTCGGTTGGTCTATGTCGGTCGGACTATGTCGGTCGGTCAGTCTTGGCCAGTCGGTCTGTCAATGTCGTTTGGTCTATGTCGTTTGGTCTATGTCGGTCGGTCTATGTCATTCGGGCTATGTCGGTCGTTTTTTCTATGTCGGTCAGAAGGTCTATGTCGGTCGGTCGGTGTTTGTCGGTTGGTCTATGTCGGTAGGACTATGTCGGTCGGTCAGTCTTGGTCGGTCGGTCTGTCTATGTCGGTCGGTCCATGTCACGCGGTCTATGTCGTTCGGTCTATGTCGTTCGGGCTATGTCGGTCGGTCGGTCAATGTCGGTCGGTCTATGTCGGTCGGTCTATGTCGGTCGGTCTATGTCAGTCGGTCGGTCTATGTCGGTCGGTCTATTTCGGTCGGTTTACGTCGGTCGGTCTATTTCGTTCGGTCTCTGTCGTTAGGTCTAAGTGGGTCGGTCTATGTCGGTTGGTTGATCTATTTCGGTCGTTCTATGTCGTTCGGTCTATGTCGGTCGGTCGATGTCGTTCGGTCTATGTCAATCGGTCGGTCTACGTCAGTTGTTCGATCTATGTCGGTCGGTCTGTCTTTGTCGGTCGGTCTATGTCAGTCGGTCTATGTCGGTCGGTCGGTCTATGTCGTTCGGTCGGTCAATGTCGTTCGGTCTATATCAGTCTATGTCGGTCGGTCGGTCTATGTCGATCGGTCGGTCTATGTCAGTCGGTCTAGGTCCGTCGTTCGTTCTATGTCATTCGGTCTATGTCGTTCGGTCTATGTCGTTCGGTCTATGTCGCTTGGTCTATGCTGCTGGGTCTATGACGGTCGGTCTATTTCGCTCGGTCTACGTCGGTCGGTCTATGTCGGTCGGTCTATGTCAGTCGGTCGGTCTATGTCGGTCGGTCTATTTCGGTCGGTTTATGTCGGTCGGTCTATTTCGTTCGGTCTCTGTCGTTAGGTCTAAGTGGGTCGGTCTATGTCGGTTCGTTGATCTATTTCAGTCGTTCTATGTCGTTCGGTCTATGTCGGTCGGTCTATGTCGTTCGGTCTATGTCAATCGGTCGATCTACGTCAGTTGTTCGATCTATGTCGGTCGGTCTGTCTTTGTCGGTCGGTCTATGTCAGTCGGTCTATGTCGGTCGGTCGGTCTATGTCGTTCGGTCGGTCAATGTCGTTCGGTCTATATCAGTCTATGTCGGTCGGTCGGTCTATGTCGATCGGTCGGTCTAGTCAGTCGGTCTAGGTCCGTCGTTCGTTCTATGTTATTCGGTCTATGTCGTTCGGTCTATGTCGTTCGGTCTATGTCGGTTGGTCTATGTCGTTTGGTCGGTCTATGTCGGTCGGTCTATGTCGGTTGGTCTATGTCGTTTGGTCGGTCTATGTCGGTCGGTCTATGTCGTTCGATCTATGTTGTTCGGTCTATGTCCATCGGTCTATCTCGGTCGGTCTATGTCGTTCGGTCTATGTCGTTCGGTCTACGTCGGTCTGTCTATGTCGTTCGGTCTATGTCGGTCGGTCTATTTCGGTCGGTTTATGTCGGTAGGTCTATTTCGTTCGGTCTCTGTCGTTAGGTCTAAGTGGGTCGGTCTATGTCGGTTGGTTGGTCTATGTCGGTCGTTCTATGTCGTTCGGTCTATGTCGGTCGGTCTATGTCGTTCGGTCTATGTCGGTCGGCCTATGTCGGTTGGTCCGTCTATGTCGGTCGGTCGGTCGGTCCATGTCGATCGGTCCATGTCATTCGGTCTATGTTGGTCGGTCTATGTCGGTTGGTCGGCCTATGTCGGTCGGTCTATGACAGTCGGTGTATTCGGTCGGTCTATGTCGGTCGGTCTATGTCGGTCGGTCTGTGTCGGTCGGTCTATGTCGGTCGTTCTATGTCGGATGTTCTATGTCATTCAGTCTATGTCGTTCGGTCTATGTCGTTCGGTCTATGTTGGTCGGTCTATGTCGTTCGGTCTATGTCGTTCGGTCTATGTCAATCGGTCGGTCTATGTCAGTTGTTCGATCTATGTCGGTCGGTCGGTCTGTGTCGGTCGGTCTATGTCGGTCGTTCTATGTCGGATGTTCTATGTCATTCAGTCTATGTCGTTCGGTCTATGTCGTTCGGTCTATGTTGGTCGGTCTATGTCGTTCGGTCTATGTCGTTCGGTCTATGTCAATCGGTCGGTCTATGTCAGTTGTTCGATCTATGTCGGTCGGTCGGTCTTTGTCGGTCGGTCCATGTCAGTCGGTCTATGTCGATCGGTCGGTCTATGTCAGTCGGTCTAGGTCCGTCGTTCGTTCTATGTCATTCGGTCTATGTCGTTCGGTCTATGTCGTTCGGTCTATGTCGCTCGGTCTATGCTGCTGGGTCTGTGACGGTCGGTCTATTTCGCTCGGTCTACGTCGGTTGGTCTATGTCGTTTGGTCGGTCTATGTCAGTCGGTCTATGTCGTTCGATCTATGTTGTTCGGTCTATGTCCATCGGTCTATCTCAGTCGGTCTAAGTCGTTCGGTCTATATCGGTCTATGTCGGTCGTTCGGTCTATATCGATCGGTCTATGTCAGTCAGTCTATGTCGGTCGTTCGGTCTATGTCGGTCTGTCTATGTCGGTCGTTCGGTCTATGTCAGTCGGTCTATGTCGGTCGGTCGGTCTATGTCGGTCGGTCGGTCTTGGTCGGTCGGTCCATGTCGTTCGGTCTATGTCGGTCGGTCTATGTCGGTCGGTCGGTCTATGTCGATCGGTCTATGTCGGTCGGTCTACGTCGGTCTGTCTATGTCGTTCGGTCTATGTCGTTTGGTCGGTCTATATCGGTCGGTCTATGTCGGTCGTTCGGTCTATGTCGGTCGTTCTGTCTATGTCGGTCGGTCTATGTCGGTCGGTCTATGTCGGTCGGTCTATTTCGCTCGGTCTATGTCGGTCGGTCGGTATATATTGGTCGTTCGGTCTATGTCGCTCGGGCTCTGTCGGTCGGTCTATGTCGTTCAGTCTATGTCGGTCGTTCGGTCGGTCTATGTCGGTCGGACTATGTCCGTCGGTCGGTCTTGATTGGTCGGTCTGACTATGTAGGTTGGTCGGTCTATGTCGGTCGGTCAATGTCGTTTGGTCGTTCTATGTCGTTCGTTCTATGTCGTTCGGTCTATGTTGTTCGGTCTATGTCGTTCGGTCTATGTCGCTCGGTCTATGTTGCTGGGTCTATGACGGTCGGTCTATTTCGCTCGGTCTATGTCGGTTGGTCTATGTCATTTGGTAGGTCTATGTCGGTCGGTCTATGTCGTTCGATCTATTTTGTTCGGTCTATGTCCATCGGTCTATCTCGGTCGGTCTAAGTCGTTCGGTCTATATCGGTCTATGTCGGTCGTTCGGTCTATATCGATCGGTCTATGTCAGTCAATCTATGTCGGTCGTTCGGTCTATGTCGGTCTGCCTATGTCGGTCGTTCGGTATATGTCAGTCGGTCTATGTCGGTCTGCCTATGTCGGTCGTTCGGTCTATGTCGGTCGGTCGGTCTATGTCGATCAGTCTACGTCGGTCTGTCTATGTCGTTCGGTCTATGTCGTTTGGTCGGTCTATATCGGTCGGTCTATGTCGGTCGTTCGGTCTATGTCGGTCGTTCTGTCTATGTCGGTCGGTCTATGTCGGTCGGTCTATGTCGGTCGGTCTATGTCGGTCGGTCGGTATATATTGCTCGTTCGGTCTATGTCGTTCGGTCTATTTCGGTCGGTCTATGTCGGTCGGATTATGTCCGTCGGTCGGTCTGGGTTGGTCGGTCTGACTATGTAGGTTGGTCGGTCTATGTTGTTCGGTCTATGTCGGTCGGTTTATGTCGTTCGGTGTATGTCGGTCAGTCTATGTCGCTCGGTCTATGTCAGTCAGTTGGTCTATGTCTGTCGGACTATTTCAGTCGGTCCGTCTATGTCGGTCGGTCTTGGTCGGTCGGTCCATGTCGATCTGTCCATGTGGTTCGGTCTATGTCGGTCGGTCTATGTCGGTCGGTCGGTGTATGTAGGTCGGTCTATGTCGGTCAGTCTGTCCATGTCGGTCGGTCTATGTCGGTTGTTCTATGTCGGTCGTTCTATGTCGGTCGTTCTATGTCGGTCGTTCTATGTCGGTCGGTCTATGTCTGTCGGTCTATGTCGTTCGGTCTATGTCGGTCGGTCTATGTCGGTAGATCCGTCTATGTCGTTCGGTCTCTGTCTGTCGGTCGGTCTATGTCGGTCGTTCGGTCGGTCTATGTCGGTCAGTCTATGTCGGTTGGTCAGTCTATGTCCGTTGGACAGTCTATGTAGGTTGTTCAGTCTATGTCGGTCGGTCGTTCTATGTCGGGCCGTTTATATCGGTCGGACTAAATCGGTCGGTTGGTCTTGGTCGGTCGGTCTGTCTATGTTGCATGGTCGGTCTATGTCGGTCGGTCCATGTCAGGCGCTCTATGTCGTTCGGTCTATGTCGGTTGGTCTGTGTCGTTCCATCAATGTCGGTCGGTCTATGTCGGTCGGTCTATGTCATTCGGTCTATGTCGGTCGGTCTATGTCGTTCGGTCTATGTCGGTCGGTCTATGTCGTTAGGTCTATGTCAGTCGGTCTAGGTCGGTCGGTCTATGTCGGTCGGTCTATGTCGGTCGGTCCGTCTATGTCGGTCTATGTCGTCCGGTCTATGTCGTTCAGTCTATGTCGATCGGTCGGTCTATGTCAGTTGTTTGATCTATGTCGGTCGGTCGGTCTATGTCGGTCGGTCTATGTCAGTCGGTCTATGTCGGTCGGTTAGTCTCTGTCAGTCGGTCTATGTCGTTCGGTCGGTCTATGTCGTTCGGTCTATATCGGTCTATGTCGGTCGGTCGGTCTATGTCGATCGGTGGGTCTATGTCAGTCAGTCTATGTTGGTCGTTCGTTCTATGTCGTTCGGTCTATGTCGTTCGGTCTATGTCGCTCGGTCTATGTTGCTGGGTCTATGACGGTCGGTCTATTTCGCTCGGTCTATGTCGGTTGGTCTATGTCGTTTGGTCGGTCTATGTCGGTCGGTCTATGTCGTTCGATCTATGTTGTTCGGTCTATGTCCATCGGTCTATCTCGGTCGGTCTAAGTCGTTCGGTCTATGTCGGTCGTTCGGTCTATGTAGGTCTGTCTATGTCGGTCGCTCGGTCTATGTCAGCGGTCTATGTCGGTCGGTCGGTCTATGTCGGTCGGTCGGTCTTGGTCGGTCGGTCCTTGTCGTTCGGTCTATGTCGGTCGGTCTATGTCGGTCGGTCGGTCTATGTCGATCGGTCTATGTCGGTCGGTCTACGTCGGTCTGTCTATGTCGTTTGGTCTATGTCGTTTGGTCGGTCTATGTCGGTCGTTCGGTCTATGTCGGTCGTTTGGTCTATGTCGGTCGGTCTATGTCGGTCGGTCTATGTCAGTCGGTCAGTATATATTAGTCGTTCGGTCTATGTCGCTCGGGCTCTGTCGGTCGGTCTATGTCGTTCAGTCTATGTCGGTCGTTCGGTCTGTTTCGGTCGGTCTATGTCGGTCGGACTATGTCCGTCGGTCGGTCTTGGTTGGTCGGTCTGACGACGTAGGTTGGTCGGTCTATGTCGGTCGGTCTATGTCGTTTGGTCGGTCTATGTCGTTCGTTCTATGTCGTTCGTTCTATGTCGTTCGGTCTATGTCGTTCGGTCTATGTCGTTCGGTCTATGTCATTCGGTCTATGTCGCTCGGTCTATGTTGCTGGGTCTATGACGGTCGGTCTATTTCGCTCGGTCTATGTCGGTTGGTCTATGTCATTTGGTCGGTCTATGTCGGTCGGTCTATGTCGTTCGATCTATGTTGTTCGGTCTATGTCCATCGGTCTATCTCGGTCGGTCTAAGTCGTTCGGTCTATATCGGCCTATGTCGGTCGTTCGGTCTATATCGATCGGTCTATGTCAGTCAATCTATGTCGGTCGTTCGGTCTATGTCGGTCGTTCTGTCTATGTCGGTCGGTCTATGTCGGTCGGTCTATGTCGCTCGGTCTATGTCGGTCGGTCGGTATATATTGCTCGTTCGGTCTATGTCATTCGGTCTATTTCGGTCGGTCTATGTCGGTCGGATTATGTCCGTCGGTCGGTCTGGGTTGGTCGGTCTGACTATGTAGGTTGGTCGGTCTATGTTGTTCGGTCTATGTCGGTCGGTTTATGTCGTTCGGTGTATGTCGGTCAGTCTATGTCGCTCGGTCTATGTCAGTCAGTTGGTCTATGTCTGTCGGACTATTTCAGTCGGTCCGTCTATGTCGGTCGGTCTTGGTCGGTCGGTCCATGTCGATCTGTCCATGTGGTTCGGTCTATGTCGGTCGGTCTATGTCGGTCGGTCGGTGTATGTAGGTCGGTCTATGTCGGTCAGTCTGTCCATGTCGGTCGGTCTATGTCGGTTGTTCTATGTCGGTCGTTCTATGTCGGTCGTTCTATGTCGGTCGGTCTATGTCTGTCGGTCTATGTCGTTCGGTCTATGTCGGTCGGTCTATGTCGGTAGATCCGTCTATGTCGTTCGGTCTCTGTCTGTCGGTCGGTCTATGTCGGTCGTTCGGTCGGTCTATGTCGGTCAGTCTATGTCGGTTGGTCAGTCTATGTCCGTTGGACGGTCTATGTAGGTTGTTCAGTCTATGTCGGTCGGTCGTTCTATGTCGGACCGTTTATATCGGTCGGACTAAATCGGTCGGTTGGTCTTGGTCGGTCGGTCTGTCTATGTTGGATGGTCGGTCTATGTCGGTCGGTCCATGTCAGGCGCTCTAAGTCGTTCGGTCTATGTCGGTCGGTCTGTGTCGTTCCATCAATGTCGGTCGGTCTATGTCGGTCGGTCTATGTCATTCGGTCTATGTCGGTCGGTCTATGTCGTTCGGTCTATGTCGGTCGGTCTATGTCGTTAGGTCTATGTCAGTCGGTCTAGGTCGGTCGGTCTATGTCGGTCGGTCTATGTCGGTCGGTCCGTCTATGTCGGTCTATGTCGTTCGGTCTATGTCGTTCAGTCTATGTCGATCGGTCGGTCTATGTCAGTTGTTTGATCTATGTCGGTCGGTTGGTCTATGTCGGTCGGTCTATGTCAGTCGGTCTATGTCGGTCGGTTAGTCTCTGTCAGTCGGTCTATGTCGTTCGGTCGGTCTATGTCGTTCGGTCTATATCGGTCTATGTCGGTCGGTCGGTCTATGTCGATCGGTGGGTCTGTGTCAGTCAGTCTATGTCGGTCGTTCGTTCTATGTCGTTCGGTCTATGTCGTTCGGTCTATGTCGTTCGGTCTATGTCGCTCGGTCTATGTTGCTGGGTCTATGACGGTCGGTCTATTTCGCTCGGTCTATGTCGGTTGGTCTATGTCGTTTGGTCGGTCTATGTCGGTCGGTCTATGTCGTTCGATCTATGTTGTTCGGTCTATGTCCATCGGTCTATCTCGGTCGGTCTAAGTCGTTCGGTCTATGTCGGTCGTTCGGTCTATGTAGGTCTGTCTATGTCGGTCGCTCGGTCTATGTCAGCGGTCTATGACGGTCGGTCGGTCTATGTCGGTCGGTCGGTCTTGGTCGGTCGGTCCTTGTCGTTCGGTCTATGTCGGTCGGTCTATGTCGGTCGGTCGGTCTATGTCGATCGGTCTATGTCGGTCAGTCTACGTCGGTCTGTCTATGTCGTTTGGTCTATGTCGTTTGGTCGGTCTATGTCGGTCGTTCGGTCTATGTCGGTCGTTTGGTCTATGTCGGTCGGTCTATGTCGGTCGGTCTATGTCAGTCGGTCAGTATATATTAGTCGTTCGGTCTATGTCGCTCGGGCTCTGTCGGTCGGTCTATGTCGTTCAGTCTATGTCGGTCGTTCGGTCTGTTTCGGTCGGTCTATGTCGGTCGGACTATGTCCGTCGGTCGGTCTTGGTTGGTCGGTCTGACGACGTAGGTTGGTCGGTCTATGTCGGTCGGTCTATGTCAGTTGTTTGATCTATGTCGGTCGGTCGGTCTATGTCGGTCGGTCTATGTCAGTCGGTCTATGTCGGTCGGTTAGTCTCTGTCAGTCGGTCTATGTCGTTCGGTCGGTCTATGTCGTTCGGTCTATATCGGTCTATGTCGGTCGGTCGGTCTATGTCGATCGGTGGGTCTGTGTCAGTCAGTCTATGTCGGTCGTTCGTTCTATGTCGTTCGGTCTATGTCGTTCGGTCTATGTCGTTCGGTCTATGTCGCTCGGTCTATGTTGCTGGGTCTATGACGGTCGGTCTATTTCGCTCGGTCTATGTCGGTTGGTCTATGTCGTTTGGTCGGTCTATGTCGGTCGGTCTATGTCGTTCGATCTATGTTGTTCGGTCTATGTCCATCGGTCTATCTCGGTCGGTCTAAGTCGTTCGGTCTATGTCGGTCGTTCTGTCTATGTAGGTCTGTCTATGTCGGTCGCTCGGTCTATGTCAGCGGTCTATGTCGGTCGGTCGGTCTATGTCGGTCGGTCGGTCTTGGTCGGTCGGTCCTTGTCGTTCGGTCTATGTCGGTCGGTCTATGTCGGTCGGTCGGTCTATGTCGATCGGTCTATGTCGGTCGGTCTACGTCGGTCTGTCTATGTCGTTTGGTCTATGTCGTTTGGTCGGTCTATGTCGGTCGTTCGGTCTATGTCGGTCGTTTGGTCTATGTCGGTCGGTCTATGTCGGTCGGTCTATGTCAGTCGGTCAGTATATATTAGTCGTTCGGTCTATGTCGCTCGGGCTCTGTCGGTCGGTCTATGTCGTTCAGTCTATGTCGGTCGTTCGGTCTGTTTCGGTCGGTCTATGTCGGTCGGACTATGTCCGTCGGTCGGTCTTGGTTGGTCGGTCTGACGACGTAGGTTGGTCGGTCTATGTCGGTCGGTCTATGTCATTTGGTCGGTCTATGTCGTTCGTTCTATGTCGTTCGGTCTATGTCGTTCGGTCTATGTCGTTCGGTCTATGTCGCTCGGTCTCTGTTGCTGGGTCTATGACGGTCGGTCTATTTCGCTCGGTCTATGTCGGTTGGTCTATGTCATTTGGTCGGTCTATGGCGGTCGGTCTATGTCGTTCGATCTATGTTGTTCGGTCTATGTCCATCGGTCTATCTCGGTCGGTCTAAGTCGTTCGGTCTATATCGGTCTATGTCGGTCGTTCGGTCTATATCGATCGGTCTATGTCAGTCAGTCTATGTCGGTCGATCGGTCTATGTCGGTCTGTCTATGTCGGTCGTTCGGTCTATGTCAGTCGGTCTATGTCGGTCGGTCGGTCTATGTCGGTCGGTCGGTCTTGGTCGGTCGGTCCATGTCGTTCGGTCTATGTCGGTCGGTCTATGTCGGTCGGTCGGTCTATGTCGATCGGTCTATGTCGGTCGTTCAGTCTATGTCGGTCGTTCTGTCTATGTCAGTCGGTCTATGTCGGTCGGTCTATGTCGGTTGGTCTATGTCGCTCGGTCTATGTCAGTTGGTTGGTATATATTGGTCGTTCGGTCTATGTCACTCGGGCTCTGTCGGTCGGTCTATGTCATTCAGTCTATGTCGGTCGTTCGGTCTATTTCGGTCGGTCTATGTCAGTCGGACTATGTCCGTCGGTCGGTTTTGGTTGGTCGGTCTGACTATGTAGGTTGGTCGGTCTATGTCGGTCGGTCAATGTCGTTTGGTCGGTCTATGTCGTTCGGTCTATGTCGGTCGGTTTATGTCGTTCGGTGTATGTCGGTCAGTCTATGTCGCTCGGTCTATGTCGGTCAGTTTATGTCGGTCAGTTGGTCTATGACTGTCGGACTATTTCGGTCGGTCCATCTATGTCGGTCGGTCTTGGTCGGTCGGTCCATGTCGATCTGTCCATGTGGTTCGGTCTATGTCGGTCGGTCTATGTCGGTCGGTCGGTGTATGTAGGTCGGTCTATGTCGGTCGGTCGTTATCTGTCTCTCTATGTCGGCCGGTCTATGTCGGTCAGTCAGTTTTTGTCGGTTGTTCGGTCTATGTCGCTCGGTCTGTGACGGTCGGTCGGTCTATGTTGGCGGTTGGTCTATGTCATTCGGTCTATGTCTGTCGGTCTATGTCATTCGGTCGGTCAATGTCGGTCGTTCGGTCTAAGTCGGTCGGTTGGTCTATGTCGTTTGGTCAATGTTGGTCGGTCTATGTCGCTCGGTCTATGTCAGTCGGTCTATGTCGTTCGGTCTATATCGGTCTATGTCGGACGTTCGGTCTATGTCGCTCGGTCTATGTTGGTCGGTCTATGTCGCTCGGTCTCTGTCGGTCGGTCTCTCAGTAGGTCTATGTCGTTCGGTCTATGTCAGTCGGTCTACGTCCATCGATCAGTCTACGTCGTTCGGTCTATGTCAGTCGGTCTATGTCGGTCGGTCGGTCGATGTCGTTTGGTCTATGTCTTTTGGTCTATGTCGATCGGTCTATGTCGGTCGGTCTATGTCGGTCGGTCTACGTCGGTCTGTCTATGTCGCTCGGTCTATGTCGGTCGGTCTATGTCGGTCGGTCGGTCTATGTCAGTCGGTCGGTCGGTCTATGTCAGTCTGTCTATCTCAGGTGGTCTATGTTGTGCGGTCTATGTCGGTCGCTCATTTTCGGTCGGTCTATGTCAGTCGGTCTATGTCGGGGGGACTATGTCGGTCGGTCTATTTCGGTCGTTCTATGTCGGTCGTTCTATGTCGGTCGTTCTATGTCTGTCGGTCTATGTCGTTCGGTCTATGTCGGTCGGTCTATGTCGGTAGATCCGTCTATGTCGTTCGGTCTCTGTCTGTCGGTCGGTCTATGTCGGTCAGTCTATGTCGGTTGGTCAGTCTATGTCCGTTGGACGGTCTATGTAGGTTGTTCAGTCTATGTCGGTCGGTCGTTCTATGTCGGGCTGTTTATATCGGTCAGACTAAATCGGTCGGTTGGTCTTGGTCGGTCGGTCTGTCTATGTTGGATGGTCGGTCTATGTCGGTCGGTCCATGTCAGGCGCTCTATGTCGTTCGGTCTATGTCGGTCGGTCTGTGTCGTTCCATCAATGTCGGTCGGTCTATGTCGGTCGGTCTATGTCATTCGGTCTATGTCGGTCGGTCTTTGTCGTTCGGTCTATGTCGGTCGGTCTATGTCGTTAGGTCTATGTCAGTCGGTCTAGGTCGGTCGGTCTATGTCGGTCGGTCTATGTCGGTCGGTCCGTCTATGTCGGTCTATGTCGTTCGGTCTATGTCGTTCAGTCTATGTCGATCGGTCGGTCTATGTCAGTTGTTTGATCTATGTCGGTCGGTCGGTCTATGTCGGTCGGTCTATGTCAGTCGGTCTATGTCGGTCGGTTAGTCTCTGTCAGTCGGTCTATGTCGTTCGGTCGGTCTATGTCGTTCGGTCTATATCGGTCTATGTCGGTCGGTCGGTCTATGTCGATCGGTGGGTCTGTGTCAGTCAGTCTATGTCGGTCGTTCGTTCTATGTCGTTCGGTCTATGTCGTTCGGTCTATGTCGCTCGGTCTATGTTGCTGGGTCTATGACGGTCGGTCTATTTCGCTCGGTCTATGTCGGTTGGTCTATGTCGTTTGGTCAGTCTATGTCGGTCGGTCTATGTCGTTCGATCTATGTTGTTCGGTCTATGTCCATCGGTCTATCTCGGTCGGTCTAAGTCGTTCGGTCTATGTCGGTCTTTCGGTCTATGTAGGTCTGTCTATGTCGGTCGCTCGGTCTATGTCAGCGGTCTATGTCGGTCGGTCGGTCTATGTCGGTCGGTCGGTCTTGGTCGGTCGGTCCTTGTCGTTCGGTCTATGTCGGTCGGTCTATGTCGGTCGGTCGGTCTATGTCGATCGGTCTATGTCGGTCGGTCTACGTCGGTCTGTCTATGTCGTTTGGTCTATGTCGTTTGGTCGGTCTATGTCGGTCGTTCGGTCTATGTCGGTCGTTTGGTCTATGTCGGTCGGTCTATGTCGGTCGGTCTATGTCAGTCGGTCAGTATATATTAGTCGTTCGGTCTATGTCGCTCGGGCTCTGTCGGTCGGTCTATGTCGTTCAGTCTATGTCGGTCGTTCGGTCTGTTTCGGTCGGTCTATGTCGGTCGGACTATGTCCGTCGGTCGGTCTTGGTTGGTCGGTCTGACGACGTAGGTTGGTCGGTCTATGTCGGTCGGTCTATGTCGTTTGGTCGGTCTATGTCGTTCGTTCTATGTCGTTCGGTCTATGTCGTTCGGTCTATGTCGTTCGGTCTATGTCGCTCGGTCTCTGTTGCTGGGTCTATGACGGTCAGTCTATTTCGCTCGGTCTATGTCGGTTGGTCTATGTCGTTTGGTCGGTCCATGTCGGTCGGTCTATGTCGTTCGATCTATGTTTTTCGGTCTATGTCCATCGGTCTATCTCGGTCGGTCTATGTCGTTCGGTCTATATCGGTCTATGTCGGTCGTTCGGTCTATATCGATCGGTCTATGTCAGTCAGTCTATGTCGGTCGTTCGGTCTATGTCGGTCTGTCTATGTCGGTCGTTCGGTCTATGTCAGTCGGTCTATGTCGGTTGGTCGGTCTATGTCGGTCGGTCGGTCTTGGTCGGTCGGTCCATGTCGTTCGGTCTATGTCGGTCGGTCTATGTCGGTCGGTCGGTCTATGTCGATCGGTCTATGTCGGTCGTTCAGTCTATGTCGGTCGTTCTGTCTATGTCAGTCGGTCTATGTCGGTCGGTCTATGTCGGTTGGTCTATGTCGCTCGGTCTATGTCAGTTGGTTGGTATATATTGGTCGTTCGGTCTATGTCACTCGGGCTCTGTCGGTCGGTCTATGTCATTCAGTCTATGTCGGTCATTCGGTCTATTTCGGTCGGTCTATGTCAGTCGGACTATGTCCGTCGGTCGGTTTTGGTTGGTCGGTCTGACTATGTAGGTTGGTCGGTCTATGTCGGTCGGTCAATGTCGTTTGGTCGGTCTATGTCGTTCGGTCTATGTCGGTCGGTTTATGTCGTTCGGTGTATGTCGGTCAGTCTATGTCGCTCGGTCTATGTCGGTCAGTTTATGTCGGTCAGTTGGTCTATGACTGTCGGACTATTTCGGTCGGTCCATCTATGTCGGTCGGTCTTGGTCGGTCGGTCCATGTCGATCTGTCCATGTGGTTCGGTCTATGTCGGTCGGTCTATGTCGGTCGGTCGGTGTATGTAGGTCGGTCTATGTCGGTCGGTCGTTATCTGTCTCTCTATGTCGGCCGGTCTATGTCGGTCAGTCAGTTTTTGTCGGTTGTTCGGTCTATGTCGCTCGGTCTGTGACGGTCGGTCGGTCTATGTTGGCGGTTGGTCTATGTCATTCGGTCTATGTCTGTCGGTCTATGTCATTCGGTCGGTCTATGTCGGTCGTTCGGTCTAAGTCGGTCGGTTGGTCTATGTCGTTTGGTCAATGTTGGTCGGTCTATGTCGCTCGGTCTATGTCAGTCGGTCTATGTCGTTCGGTCTATATCGGTCTATGTCGGACGTTCGGTCTATATCGATCGGTCTATGTCGGTGAGTCTATATCGGTCGTTCGGTCTATGTCGGTCGGTCGGTGTATGTAGGTCGGTCTATGTCGGTCAGTCTGTCTATGTCGGTCGATCTATTTCGGTCTGTCTATGTCGGTCGGTCTATGTCGGTCGTTCTATGTCGGTCGGTCTATGTCGTTCGGTCTATGTCGGTCAGTCTATGTCGGTAGATCCGTCTATGTCGTTTGGGCTCTGTCTGTCGGTCGGTCTATGTCGGTCAGTCTATGTCGGTTGGTCGGTCTATGTCCGTTGGACGGTCTATGTAGGTTGTTCGGTCTATGTCGGTCGGTCGTTATCTGTCTCTCTATGTCGGCCGGTCTATGTCGGTCGGTCAGTTTTTGTCGGTCGTTCGGTCTATGTCGCTCGGACTGTGACGGTCGGTCGGTCTATGTTGGCGGTTGGTCTATGTCATTCGGTCTATGTCTGTCGGTCTATGTCATTCGGTCGGTCTATGTCGGTCGTTCGGTCTAAGTCGGTCAGTTGGTCTATGTCGTTCGGTCTATGTTGGTCGGTCTATGTCGCTCGGTCTATGTCAGTCGGTCTATGTCGTTCGGTCTATATCGGTCTATGTCGGACGTTCGGTCTATATCGATCGGTCTATGTCAGTGAGTCTATGTCGGTCGTTCCGTCTGTGTCGGTCGGTCTATGTCGGTCGGTTGGTCTATGTCGGTCGGTCTATGTCGGTCGGTCTGTGTCGGACGGTCGGCCTATGTTGGCCGGTTAGTCTATCTCGTTCAGTGTATGTCGGTCGGTCTATGTCGGTCGGTTGGTCTATATCGGTCGGTCTATGTCGGTCGTTCGGTCTATGTCGGTCTGTCTATGTCGAACGGTCTATGTCGGTTTGTCTATGTCGTTCGGTCGGTCTATGTCGTTCGGTCTATGTCAGTCGGTCTATGTCGGTCGGTCTATGTCGGTCGTTTGGTCTATGTTCGTCGGTCTATGTCGGTCGGTCTATGTCGGTCGGTCTGTGTCGGTTGGTCTGTGTCGTTCGGTCGGTCTATGTTGGTCGGTTAGTCTATGTCGTTCGGTATATGTCGGTCGGTCCATGTCGTTTGGTCGGTCTATATCGGTCGGTCTATGTCGGTCGTTTGGTCTATGTCGGTCGGTCGGTCTATGTCGGTCGGTCGGTCTATGTCAGTTGGTCAATGTCGTTTTGTCGGTCTATGTCGTTCGGTCTATGTTGGTTGTTCGGTCTATGTCGGTCTGTCTATGTCGAACGGTCTATGTCGGTTTGTCTATGTCGTTCGGTCGGTCTCTGTCGGTTGGTCTATGTCGGTCGTTTGGTCTACGTTGGTCGGTCTATGTCGTTCTGTCTATGTCAGTCGGTCTATGTCGCTCGGTCTCTGTCGGTCGGTCTCTGTCGGTCGGTCTATGTCGTTCGGTCTATGTCAGTCGGTCAGTCTATATTGGTCGTTCATTCTATGTCGCACGATGTCTGTCGGTCGGTCTACGTCGTTCAGTCTATGTCGGTCGTTTGGTCTATGTCGTTTGGTCTATGTCGATCGGTCTATGTCGGTCGGTCTATGTCGGTCTGTCTATGTCGGTCTGTCTATGTCGGTCGGTCTATGTCGGTCGGTCGGTCTATGTCGGTCAGTCGGTCGGTCTATGTCAGTCTGTCTATCTCAGGTGGTCTATGTTGTGCGGTCTATGTCGGTCGCTCATTTTCGGTCGGTCTATGTCAGTCGGTCTATGTCGGGGGGACTATGTCGGTCGGTCTATTTCGGTCGGTCTATGTCGGTCGTTCTATGTCGGTCGTTCTATGTCGGTCGGTCCATGTCGGTCGGTCTATGTCGTTCGGTCTATGTCGGTCGATCCGTCTATGTCGTTCGGTCTATGTCTGTCGGTCGGTCTATGTCGGTCGGTCTATGTTGCTGGGTCTATGACGGTCGGTCTATTTCGCTCGGTCTATGTCGGTTGGTCTATGTCGTTTGGTCGGTCTATGTCGGTCGGTCTATGTCGTTCGATCTATGTTGTTCGGTCTATGTCCATCGGTCTATCTCGGTCGGTCTAAGTCGTTCGGTCTATGTCGGTCGTTCGGTCTATGTAGGTCTGTCTATGTCGGTCGCTCGGTCTATGTCAGCGGTCTATGACGGTCGGTCGGTCTATGTCGGTCGGTCGGTCTTGGTCGGTCGGTCCTTGTCGTTCGGTCTATGTCGGTCGGTCTATGTCGGTCGGTCGGTCTATGTCGATCGGTCTATGTCGGTCAGTCTACGTCGGTCTGTCTATGTCGTTTGGTCTATGTCGTTTGGTCGGTCTATGTCGGTCGGTCTATGTCGTTCGATCTATGTTGTTCGGTCTATGTCCATCGGTCTATCTCGGTCGGTCTAAGTCGTTCGGTCTATGTCGGTCGTTCTGTCTATGTAGGTCTGTCTATGTCGGTCGCTCGGTCTATGTCAGCGGTCTATGTCGGTCGGTCGGTCTATGTCGGTCGGTCGGTCTTGGTCGGTCGGTCCTTGTCGTTCGGTCTATGTCGGTCGGTCTATGTCGGTCGGTCGGTCTATGTCGATCGGTCTATGTCGGTCGGTCTACGTCGGTCTGTCTATGTCGTTTGGTCTATGTCGTTTGGTCGGTCTATGTCGGTCGTTCGGTCTATGTCGGTCGTTTGGTCTATGTCGGTCGGTCTATGTCGGTCGGTCTATGTCAGTCAGTCAGTATATATTAGTCGTTTGGTCTATGTCGCTCGGGCTCTGTCGGTCGGTCTATGTCGTTCAGTCTATGTCGGTCGTTCGGTCTGTTTCGGTCGGTCTATGTCGGTCGGACTATGTCCGTCGGTCGGTCTTGGTTGGTCGGTCTGACGACGTAGGTTGGTCGGTCTATGTCGGTCGGTCTATGTCGTTTGGTCGGTCTATGTCGTTCGTTCTATGTCGTTCGGTCTATGTCGTTCGGTCTATGTCGTTCGGTCTATGTCGCTCGGTCTATGTCGCTCGGTCTCTGTTGCTGGGTCTATGACGGTCGGTCTATTTCGCTCGGTCTATGTCGGTTGGTCTATGTCGTTTGGTCGGTCTATGGCGGTCGGTCTATGTCGTTCGATCTATGTTGTTCGGTCTATGTCCATCGGTCTATCTCGGTCGGTCTAAGTCGTTCGGTCTATATCGGTCTATGTCGGTCGTTCGGTCTATATCGATCGGTCTATGTCAGTCAGTCTATGTCGGTCGATCGGTCTATGTCGGTCTGTCTATGTCGGTCGTTCGGTCTATGTCAGTCGGTCTATGTCGGTCGGTCGGTCTATGTCGGTCGGTCGGTCTTGGTCGGTCGGTCCATGTCGTTCGGTCTATGTCGGTCGGTCTATGTCGGTCGGTCGGTCTATGTCGATCGGTCTATGTCGGTCGTTCTGTCTCTGTCGGTCGTTCTGTCTATGTCAGTCGGTCTATGTCGGTCGGTCTATGTCGGTTGGTCTATGTCGCTCGGTCTATGTCAGTTGGTTGGTATATATTGGTCGTTCGGTCTATGTCACTCGGGCTCTGTCGGTCGGTCTATGTCATTCAGTCTATGTCGGTCGTTCGGTCTATTTCGGTCGGTCTATGTCAGTCGGACTATGTCCGTCGGTCGGTTTTGGTTGGTCGGTCTGACTATGTAGGTTGGTCGGTCTATGTCGGTCGGTCAATGTCGTTTGGTCGGTCTATGTCGTTCGGTCTATGTCGGTCGGTTTATGTCGTTCGGTGTATGTCGGTCAGTCTATGTCGCTCGGTCTATGTCGGTCAGTTTATGTCGGTCAGTTGGTCTATGACTGTCGGACTATTTCGGTCGGTCCATCTATGTCGGTCGGTCTTGGTCGGTCGGTCCATGTCGATCTGTCCATGTGGTTCGGTCTATGTCGGTCGGTCTATGTCGGTCGGTCGGTGTATGTAGGTCGGTCTATGTCGGTCGGTCGTTATCTGTCTCTCTATGTCGGCCGGTCTATGTCGGTCAGTCAGTTTTTGTCGGTTGTTCGGTCTATGTCGCTCGGTCTGTGACGGTCGGTCGGTCTATGTTGGCGGTTGGTCTATGTCATTCGGTCTATGTCTGTCGGTCTATGTCATTCGGTCGGTCAATGTCGGTCGTTCGGTCTAAGTCGGTCGGTTGGTCTATGTCGTTTGGTCAATGTTGGTCGGTCTATGTCGCTCGGTCTATGTCAGTCGGTCTATGTCGTTCGGTCTATATCGGTCTATGTCGGACGTTCGGTCTATGTCACTCGGTCTATGTTGGTCGGTCTATGTCGCTCGGTCTCTGTCGGTCGGTCTCTGTCAGTAGGTCTATGTCGTTCGGTCTATGTCAGTCGGTCTACGTCCATCGATCAGTCTACGTCGTTCGGTCTATGTCAGTCGGTCTATGTCGGTCGGTCGGTCGATGTCGTTTGGTCTATGTCTTTTGGTCTATGTCGATCGGTCTATGTCGGTCGGTCTATGTCGGTCGGTCTACGTCGGTCTGTCTATGTCGGTCTGTCTATGTCGGTCGGTCTATGTCGGTCGGTCGGTCTATGTCGGTCAGTCGGTCGGTCTATGTCAGTCTGTCTATCTCAGGTGGTCTATGTTGTGCGGTCTATGTCGGTCGCTCATTTTCGGTCGGTCTATGTCAGTCGGTCTATGTCGGGGGGACTATGTCGGTCGGTCTATTTTGGTCGTTCTATGTCGGTCGTTCTATGTCGGTCGTTCTATGTCTGTCGGTCTATGTCGTTCGGTCTATGTCGGTCGGTCTATGTCGGTAGATCCGTCTATGTCGTTCGGTCTCTGTCTGTCGGTCGGTCTATGTCGGTCAGTCTATGTCGGTTGGTCAGTCTATGTCCGTTGGACGGTCTATGTAGGTTGTTCAGTGTATGTCGGTCGGTCGTTCTATGTCGGGCCGTTTATATCGGTCAGACTAAATCGGTCGGTTGGTCTTGGTCGGTCGGTCTGTCTATGTTGGATGGTCGGTCTATGTCGGTCGGTCCATGTCAGGCGCTCTATGTCGTTCGGTCTATGTCGGTCGGTCTGTGTCGTTCCATCAATGTCGGTCGGTCTATGTCGGTCGGTCTATGTCATTCGGTCTATGTCGGTCGGTATATGCCGTTCGGTCTATGTCGGTCAGTCTATGTCGTTAGGTCTATGTCAGTCGGTCTAGGTCGGTCGGTCTATGTCGGTCGGTCTATGTCAGTCGGTCTATGTCGGTTGGTCGGTATATATCAGTCGGTCTATGTCGGTCGGTCGGTCTATGTCGTTCGGTCTATATCGGTCTATGTCGGTCGGTCGGTCTACGTCGATCGGTGGGTCTGTGTCAGTCAGTCTATGTCGGTCGTTCGTTCTATGTCGTTCGGTCTATGTCGTTCGGTCTATGTCGTTCGGTCTATGTCGCTCGGTCTATGTTGCTGGGTCTATGACGGTCGGTCTATTTCGCTCGGTCTATGTCGGTTGGTCTATGTCGTTTGGTCGGTCTATGTCGGTCGGTCTATGTCGTTCGATCTATGTTGTTCGGTCTATGTCCATCGGTCTATCTCGGTCGGTCTAAGTCGTTCGGTCTATGTCGGTCTTTCGGTCTATGTAGGTCTGTCTATGTCGGTCGCTCGGTCTATGTCAGCGGTCTATGTCGGTCGGTCGGTCTATGTCGGTCGGTCGGTCTTGGTCGGTCGGTCCTTGTCGTTCGGTCTATGTCGGTCGGTCTATGTCGGTCGGTCGGTCTATGTCGATCGGTCTATGTCGGTCGGTCTACGTCGGTCTGTCTATGTCGTTTGGTCTATGTCGTTTGGTCTATGTCGTTTGGTCGGTCTATGTCGGTCGTTCGGTCTATGTCGGTCGTTTGGTCTATGTCGGTCGGTCTATGTCGGTCGGTCTATGTCAGTCGGTCAGTATATATTAGTCGTTCGGTCTATGTCGCTCGGGCTCTGTCGGTCGGTCTATGTCGTTCAGTCTATGTCGGTCGTTCGGTCTGTTTCGGTCGGTCTATGTCGGTCGGACTATGTCCGTCGGTCGGTCTTGGTTGGTCGGTCTGACGACGTAGGTTGGTCGGTCTATGTCGGTCGGTCTATGTCGTTTGGTCGGTCTATGTCGTTCGTTCTATGTCGTTCGGTCTATGTCGTTCGGTCTATGTCGTTCGGTCTATGTCGCTCGGTCTCTGTTGCTGGGTCTATGACGGTCAGTCTATTTCGCTCGGTCTATGTCGGTTGGTCTATGTCGTTTGGTCGGTCTATGTCGGTCGGTCTATGTCGTTCGATCTATGTTGTTCGGTCTATGTCCATCGGTCTATCTCGGTCGGTCTAAGTCGTTCGGTCTATATCGGTCTATGTCGGTCGTTCGGTCTATATCGATCGGTCTATGTCAGTCAGTCTATGTCGGTCGTTCGGTCTATGTCGGTCTGTCTATGTCGGTCGTTCGGTCTATGTCAGTCGGTCTATGTCGGTCGGTCGGTCTATGTCGGTCGGTCGGTCTTGGTCGGTCGGTCCATGTCGTTCGGTCTATGTCGGTCGGTCTATGTCGGTCGGTCGGTCTATGTCGATCGGTCTATGTCGGTCGTTCAGTCTATGTCGGTCGTTCTGTCTATGTCAGTCGGTCTATGTCGGTCGGTCTATGTCGGTTGGTCTATGTCGCTCGGTCTATGTCAGTTGGTTGGTATATATTGGTCGTTCGGTCTATGTCACTCGGGCTCTGTCGGTCGGTCTATGTCATTCAGTCTATGTCGGTCATTCGGTCTATTTCGGTCGGTCTATGTCAGTCGGACTATGTCCGTCGGTCGGTTTTGGTTGGTCGGTCTGACTATGTAGGTTGGTCGGTCTATCTCGGTCGGTCTAAGTCGTTCGGTCTATGTCGGTCGTTCTGTCTATGTAGGTCTGTCTATGTCGGTCGCTCGGTCTATGTCAGCGGTCTATGTCGGTCGGTCGGTCTATGTCGGTCGGTCGGTCTTGGTCGGTCGGTCCTTGTCGTTCGGTCTATGTCGGTCGGTCTATGTCGGTCGGTCGGTCTATGTCGATCGGTCTATGTCGGTCGGTCTACGTCGGTCTGTCTATGTCGTTTGGTCTATGTCGTTTGGTCGGTCTATGTCGGTCGTTCGGTCTATGTCGGTCGTTTGGTCTATGTCGGTCGGTCTATGTCGGTCGGTCTATGTCAGTCAGTCAGTATATATTAGTCGTTTGGTCTATGTCGCTCGGGCTCTGTCGGTCGGTCTATGTCGTTCAGTCTATGTCGGTCGTTCGGTCTGTTTCGGTCGGTCTATGTCGGTCGGACTATGTCCGTCGGTCGGTCTTGGTTGGTCGGTCTGACGACGTAGGTTGGTCGGTCTATGTCGGTCGGTCTATGTCGTTGGGTCCATCTATGTCGTTGGGTCTATGTCGGTCGGTCTAAGTCGTTGGGTCTATGTCGTTGGGTCTATGTAGTTCGGTCTATGTCGGTTGGTCTCTGTTGCTGGGTCTATGTCGTTCGGTCTATTTCGGTCGGTCTATGTCGGTAGGTCTATGTCGTTTGGTCGGTCTATGGCGGTCGGTCTATGTCGTTCGATCTATGTTGTTCGGTCTATGTCCATCGGTCTATCTCGGTCGGTCTAAGTCGTTCGGTCTATATCGGTCTATGTCGGTCGTTCGGTCTATATCGATCGGTCTATGTCAGTCAGTCTATGTCGGTCGATCGGTCTATGTCGGTCGGTCTATGTCGGTCGTTCGGTCTATGTCGGTAGGTCTATGTCGGTCGTTCGGTCTATGTCGGTCGGTCGGTCTTGGTCGGTCGGTCTATGTCGTTCGGTCTATGTCGGTCGGTCTATGTCGGTCGGTCGGTCTATGTCGATCGGTCTATGTCGGTCGTTCAGTCTATGTCGGTCGTTCTGTCTATGTCAGTCGGTCTATGTCGGTCGGTCTATGTCGGTTGGTCTATGTCGCTCGGTCTATGTCAGTTGGTTGGTATATATTGGTCGTTCGGTCTATGTCACTCGGGCTCTGTCGGTCGGTCTATGTCATTCAGTCTATGTCGGTCGTTCGGTCTATTTCGGTCGGTCTATGTCAGTCGGACTATGTCCGTCGGTCGGTTTTGGTTGGTCGGTCTGACTATGTAGGTTGGTCGGTCTATGTCGGTCGGTCAATGTCGTTTGGTCGGTCTATGTCGTTCGGTCTATGTCGGTCGGTTTATGTCGTTCGGTGTATGTCGGTCAGTCTATGTCGCTCGGTCTATGTCGGTCAGTTTATGTCGGTCAGTTGGTCTATGACTGTCGGACTATTTCGGTCGGTCCATCTATGTCGGTCGGTCTTGGTCGGTCGGTCCATGTCGATCTGTCCATGTGGTTCGGTCTATGTCGGTCGGTCTATGTCGGTCGGTCGGTGTATGTAGGTCGGTCTATGTCGGTCGGTCGTTATCTGTCTCTCTATGTCGGCCGGTCTATGTCGGTCAGTCAGTTTTTGTCGGTTGTTCGGTCTATGTCGCTCGGTCTGTGACGGTCGGTCGGTCTATGTTGGCGGTTGGTCTATGTCATTCGGTCTATGTCTGTCGGTCTATGTCATTCGGTCGGTCAATGTCGGTCGTTCGGTCTAAGTCGGTCGGTTGGTCTATGTCGTTTGGTCAATGTTGGTCGGTCTATGTCGCTCGGTCTATGTCAGTCGGTCTATGTCGTTCGGTCTATATCGGTCTATGTCGGACGTTCGGTCTATGTCACTCGGTCTATGTTGGTCGGTCTATGTCGCTCGGTCTCTGTCGGTCGGTCTCTGTCAGTAGGTCTATGTCGTTCGGTCTATGTCAGTCGGTCTACGTCCATCGATCAGTCTACGTCGTTCGGTCTATGTCAGTCGGTCTATGTCGGTCGGTCGGTCGATGTCGTTTGGTCTATGTCTTTTGGTCTATGTCGATCGGTCTATGTCGGTCGGTCTATGTCGGTCGGTCTACGTCGGTCTGTCTATGTCGGTCTGTCTATGTCGGTCGGTCTATGTCGGTCGGTCGGTCTATGTCGGTCAGTCGGTCGGTCTATGTCAGTCTGTCTATCTCAGGTGGTCTATGTTGTGCGGTCTATGTCGGTCGCTCATTTTCGGTCGGTCTATGTCAGTCGGTCTATGTCGGGGGGACTATGTCGGTCGGTCTATTTCGGTCGTTCTATGTCGGTCGTTCTATGTCGGTCGTTCTATGTCTGTCGGTCTATGTCGTTCGGTCTATGTCGGTCGGTCTATGTCGGTAGATCCGTCTATGTCGTTCGGTCTCTGTCTGTCGGTCGGTCTATGTCGGTCAGTCTATGTCGGTTGGTCAGTCTATGTCCGTTGGACGGTCTATGTAGGTTGTTCAGTCTATGTCGGTCGGTCGTTCTATGTCGGGCCGTTTATATCGGTCAGACTAAATCGGTCGGTTGGTCTTGGTCGGTCGGTCTGTCTATGTTGGATGGTCGGTCTATGTCGGTCGGTCCATGTCAGGCGCTCTATGTCGTTCGGTCTATGTCGGTCGGTCTGTGTCGTTCCATCAATGTCGGTCGGTCTATGTCGGTCGGTCTATGTCATTCGGTCTATGTCGGTCGGTCTTTGTCGTTCGGTCTATGTCGGTCGGTCTATGTCGTTAGGTCTATGTCAGTCGGTCTAGGTCGGTCGGTCTATGTCGGTCGGTCTATGTCAGTCGGTCTATGTCGGTCGGTTAGTCTCTGTCAGTCGGTCTATGTCGTTCGGTCGGTCTATGTCGTTCGGTCTATATCGGTCTATGTCGGTCGGTCGGTCTACGTCGATCGGTGGGTCTGTGTCAGTCAGTCTATGTCGGTCGTTCGTTCTATGTCGTTCGGTCTATGTCGTTCGGTCTATGTCGTTCGGTCTATGTCGCTCGGTCTATGTTGCTGGGTCTATGACGGTCGGTCTATTTCGCTCGGTCTATGTCGGTTGGTCTATGTCGTTTGGTCGGTCTATGTCGGTCGGTCTATGTCGTTCGATCTATGTTGTTCGGTCTATGTCCATCGGTCTATCTCGGTCGGTCTAAGTCGTTCGGTCTATGTCGGTCTTTCGGTCTATGTAGGTCTGTCTATGTCGGTCGCTCGGTCTATGTCAGCGGTCTATGTCGGTCGGTCGGTCTATGTCGGTCGGTCGGTCTTGGTCGGTCGGTCCTTGTCGTTCGGTCTATGTCGGTCGGTCTATGTCGGTCGGTCGGTCTATGTCGATCGGTCTATGTCGGTCGGTCTACGTCGGTCTGTCTATGTCGTTTGGTCTATGTCGTTTGGTCTATGTCGTTTGGTCGGTCTATGTCGGTCGTTCGGTCTATGTCGGTCGTTTGGTCTATGTCGGTCGGTCTATGTCGGTCGGTCTATGTCAGTCGGTCAGTATATATTAGTCGTTCGGTCTATGTCGCTCGGGCTCTGTCGGTCGGTCTATGTCGTTCAGTCTATGTCGGTCGTTCGGTCTGTTTCGGTCGGTCTATGTCGGTCGGACTATGTCCGTCGGTCGGTCTTGGTTGGTCGGTCTGACGACGTAGGTTGGTCGGTCTATGTCGGTCGGTCTATGTCGTTTGGTCGGTCTATGTCGTTCGTTCTATGTCGTTCGGTCTATGTCGTTCGGTCTATGTCGTTCGGTCTATGTCGCTCGGTCTCTGTTGCTGGGTCTATGACGGTCAGTCTATTTCGCTCGGTCTATGTCGGTTGGTCTATGTCGTTTGGTCGGTCTATGTCGGTCGGTCTATGTCGTTCGATCTATGTTGTTCGGTCTATGTCCATCGGTCTATCTCGGTCGGTCTAAGTCGTTCGGTCTATATCGGTCTATGTCGGTCGTTCGGTCTATATCGATCGGTCTATGTCAGTCAGTCTATGTCGGTCGTTCGGTCTATGTCGGTCTGTCTATGTCGGTCGTTCGGTCTATGTCAGTCGGTCTATGTCGGTCGGTCGGTCTATGTCGGTCGGTCGGTCTTGGTCGGTCGGTCCATGTCGTTCGGTCTATGTCGGTCGGTCTATGTCGGTCGGTCGGTCTATGTCGATCGGTCTATGTCGGTCGTTCAGTCTATGTCGGTCGTTCTGTCTATGTCAGTCGGTCTATGTCGGTCGGTCTATGTCGGTTGGTCTATGTCGCTCGGTCTATGTCAGTTGGTTGGTATATATTGGTCGTTCGGTCTATGTCACTCGGGCTCTGTCGGTCGGTCTATGTCATTCAGTCTATGTCGGTCATTCGGTCTATTTCGGTCGGTCTATGTCAGTCGGACTATGTCCGTCGGTCGGTTTTGGTTGGTCGGTCTGACTATGTAGGTTGGTCGGTCTATGTCGGTCGGTCAATGTCGTTTGGTCGGTCTATGTCGTTCGGTCTATGTCGGTCGGTTTATGTCGTTCGGTGTATGTCGGTCAGTCTATGTCGCTCGGTCTATGTCGGTCAGTTTATGTCGGTCAGTTGGTCTATGACTGTCGGACTATTTCGGTCGGTCCATCTATGTCGGTCGGTCTTGGTCGGTCGGTCCATGTCGATCTGTCCATGTGGTTCGGTCTATGTCGGTCGGTCTATGTCGGTCGGTCGGTGTATGTAGGTCGGTCTATGTCGGTCGGTCGTTATCTGTCTCTCTATGTCGGCCGGTCTATGTCGGTCAGTCAGTTTTTGTCGGTTGTTCGGTCTATGTCGCTCGGTCTGTGACGGTCGGTCGGTCTATGTTGGCGGTTGGTCTATGTCATTCGGTCTATGTCTGTCGGTCTATGTCATTCGGTCGGTCTATGTCGGTCGTTCGGTCTAAGTCGGTCGGTTGGTCTATGTCGTTTGGTCAATGTTGGTCGGTCTATGTCGCTCGGTCTATGTCAGTCGGTCTATGTCGTTCGGTCTATATCGGTCTATGTCGGACGTTCGGTCTATATCGATCGGTCTATGTCGGTGAGTCTATATCGGTCGTTCGGTCTATGTCGGTCGGTCGGTGTATGTAGGTCGGTCTATGTCGGTCAGTCTGTCTATGTCGGTCGATCTATTTCGGTCTGTCTATGTCGGTCGGTCTATGTCGGTCGTTCTATGTCGGTCGGTCTATGTCGTTCGGTCTATGTCGGTCAGTCTATGTCGGTAGATCCGTCTATGTCGTTTGGGCTCTGTCTGTCGGTCGGTCTATGTCGGTCGGTCGGTCGGTCTATGTCGGTCAGTCTATGTCGGTTGGTCGGTCTATGTCCGTTGGACGGTCTATGTAGGTTGTTCGGTCTATGTCGGTCGGTCGTTATCTGTCTCTCTATGTCGGCCGGTCTATGTCGGTCGGTCAGTTTTTGTCGGTCGTTCGGTCTATGTCGCTCGGACTGTGACGGTCGGTCGGTCTATGTTGGCGGTTGGTCTATGTCATTCGGTCTATGTCTGTCGGTCTATGTCATTCGGTCGGTCTATGTCGGTCGTTCGGTCTAAGTCGGTCAGTTGGTCTATGTCGTTCGGTCTATGTTGGTCGGTCTATGTCGCTCGGTCTATGTCAGTCGGTCTATGTCGTTCGGTCTATATCGGTCTATGTCGGACGTTCGGTCTATATCGATCGGTCTATGTCAGTGAGTCTATGTCGGTCGTTCCGTCTGTGTCGGTCGGTCTATGTCGGTCGGTTGGTCTATGTCGGTTGGTCTATGTCGGTCGGTCTATGTCGGTCGGTCTGTGTCGGACGGTCGGCCTATGTTGGCCGGTTAGTCTATCTCGTTCAGTGTATGTCGGTCGGTCTATGTCGGTCGGTTGGTCTATATCGGTCGGTCTATGTCGGGCGTTCGGTCTATGTCGGTCTGTCTATGTCGAACGGTCTATGTCGGTTTGTCTATGTCGTTCGGTCGGTCTATGTCGTTCGGTCTATGTCAGTCGGTCTATGTCGGTCGGTCTATGTCGGTCGTTTGGTCTATGTTCGTCGGTCTATGTCGGTCGGTCTATGTCGGTCGGTCTGTGTCGGTTGGTCTGTGTCGTTCGGTCGGTCTATGTTGGTCGGTTAGTCTATGTCGTTCGGTATATGTCGGTCGGTCCATGTCGTTTGGTCGGTCTATATCGGTCGGTCTATGTCGGTCGTTTGGTCTATGTCGGTCGGTCGGTCTATGTCGGTCGGTCGGTCTATGTCAGTTGGTCAATGTCGTTTTGTCGGTCTATGTCGTTCGGTCTATGTTGGTTGTTCGGTCTATGTCGGTCTGTCTATGTCGAACGGTCTATGTCGGTTTGTCTATGTCGTTCGGTCGGTCTCTGTCGGTTGGTCTATGTCGGTCGTTTGGTCTACGTTGGTCGGTCTATGTCGCTCGGTCTCTGTCGGTCGGTCTCTGTCGGTCGGTCTATGTCGTTCGGTCTATGTCAGTCGGTCAGTCTATATTGGTCGTTCATTCTATGTCGCACGATGTCTGTCGGTCGGTCTATGTCGTTCAGTCTATGTCGGTCGTTTGGTCTATGTCGTTTGGTCTATGTCGATCGGTCTATGTCGGTCGGTCTATGTCGGTCAGTCGGTCGGTCTATGTCAGTCTGTCTATCTCAGGTGGTCTATGTTGTGCGGTCTATGTCGGTCGCTCATTTTCGGTCGGTCTATGTCAGTCGGTCTATGTCGGGGGGACTATGTCGGTCGGTCTATTTCGGTCGGTCTATGTCGGTCGTTCTATGTCGGTCGTTCTATGTCGGTCGGTCCATGTCGGTCGGTCTATGTCGTTCGGTCTATGTCGGTCGATCCGTCTATGTCGTTCGGTCTATGTCTGTCGGTCGGTCTATGTCGGTCGGTCGGTCGGTCTCTGTCGATCAGTCTATGTCGGTTGGTCAGTCTGTGTCGTTTGGACGGTCTATGTAGGTTGTTCGGTCTATGTCGGTCGGTCGTTCGATGTCGGGCCGTTTATATCGGTCAGACTAAGTCGGTCGGTTGGTCTTGGTCGGTCGGTCTGTCTGTGTTGGTTGGTCAGTCCATGTCGGTCGGTCCATGTCAGGCGGTCTATGTCGTTCGGTCTATGTCGGTCGGTCTATGTCGTTCCGTCTATGTCGGTCGGTCTATGTCATTCGGTCTATGTTGTTCGGTCTATGTCGGTCGGTCTATGTCGTTCGGTCTGTGTCAGTCGGTCTACGTCGGTCGGTCTAGGTCGCTCTGTCTATGTCGGTCGGTCGGTCTATGTCGTTTGGTCGGTCTATGTCGGTCATTCGGTCTATGTCGGTCGTTCCGTCTATGTCGGTCGGTCTATGTCAGTCGGTCTATGTCGGTCGGTCGGTCGATGTCGTTTGGTCTATGTCGTTTGGTCTATGTCGATCGGTCTATGTCGGTCGGTCTATGTCGGTCTGTCTATGTCGGTCTGTCTATGTCGTTCGGTCTATGTCGGTCGGTCTATGTCGGTCGGTCGGTCTATGTCGGTCGGTCGGTCGGTCTATGTCAGTCTGTCTATCTCAGGTGGTCTATGTTGTGCGGTCTATGTCGGTCGCTCATTTTCGGTCGGTCTATGTCAGTCGGTCTATGTCGGCGGGACTATGTCGGTCGGTCTATTTCGGTCGGTCTATGTCGGTCGTTCTATGTCGGTCGTTCTATGTCGGTCGGTCCATGTCGGTCGGTCTATGTCGTTCGGTCTATGTCGGTCGATCCGTCTATGTCGTTCGGTCTATGTCTGTCGGTCGGTCTATGTCGGTCGGTCGGTCGGTCTCTGTCGATCAGTCTATGTCGGTTGGTCAGTCTATGTCGTTTGGACGGTCTATGTAGGTTGTTCGGTCTATGTCGGTCGGTCGTTCGATGTCGGGCCGTTTATATCGGTCAGACTAAGTCGGTCGGTTGGTCTTGGTCGGTCGGTCTGTCTGTGTTGGTTGGTCAGTCCATGTCGGTCGGTCCATGTCAGGCGGTCTATGTCGTTCGGTCTATGTCGGTCGGTCTATGTCGTTCCGTCTATGTCGGTCGGTCTATGTCATTCGGTCTATGTTGTTCGGTCTATGTCGGTCGGTCTATGTCGTTCGGTCTGTGTCAGTCGGTCTACGTCGGTCGGTCTAGGTCGCTCGGTCTATGTCGGTCGGTCTATGTCGTTTGGTCGGTCTATGTCGGTCGTTCGGTCTATGTCGGTCGTTCTGTCTATGTCGGTCGGTCTATGTCGGTCGGTCTATATCGGTCGGTCGGTATATATTGGTCGTTCGGTCTATGTCGCTCGGGCTCTGTCGGTCGGTCTATGTCGTTCAGTCTATGTCGGTCGTTCGGTCTGTTTCGGTCGGTCTATGTCGGTCGGACTATGTCCGTCGGTCGGTCTTGGTTGGTCGGTCTGACTACGTAGGTTGGTCGGTCTATGTCGGTCGGTCAATGTCGTTTGGTCGGTCTATGTCGTTCGTTCTATGTCGTTCGGTCTATGTCGTTCGGTCTATGTCGCTCGGTCTATGTCGCTCGGTCTCTGTTGCTGGGTCTATGACAGTCGGTCTATTTCGCTCGGTCAATGTGGGTTGGTCTATGTCGTTTGGTCGGTCTATGTCGGTCGGTCTATGTCGTTCGATCTATGTTGTTCGGTCTATGTCCATCGGTCTCTCTCGGTCGGTCTAAGTCGTTCGGTCTATATCGGTCTATGTCGGTCGTTCGGTCTATATCGATCGGTCTATGTCAGTCAGTCTATGTCGGTCGTTCGGTCTATGTCGGTCTGTCTATGTCGGTCGTTCGGTCTATGTCAGTCGGTCTATGTTGGTCGGTCGGTCTATGTCGGTCGGTCGGTCTTGGTCGGTCGGTCTTGGTCGGTCGGTCCATGTCGTTCGGTCTATGTCGGTCGGTCGGTCCATGTCGATCGGTCTATGTCGGTCGGTCTACGTCGGTCTGTCTATGTCGTTCGGTCTATGTCGTTTGGTCGGTCTATATCGGTCGGTCTATGTCGGTCGTTCGGTCTATGTCGGTCGTTCTGTCTATGTCGGTCGGTCTATGTCGGTCGGTCTATGTCGCTCGGTCTATGTCGCTCGGTCTATGTCGCTCGGTCGGTATATATTGGTCGTTCAGTCTATGTCGCTCGGGCTCTGTCGGTCGGTCTATGTCGTTCAGTCTATGTCGGTCGTTCAGTCTATTTCGGTCGGTCTATGTCGGTCGGACTATGTCCGTCGGTCGGTCTTGGTTGGGCGGTCTGACTATGTAGGTTGGTCGGTCTATGTCGTTCGGTCTATGTCGGTCGGTTTATGTCGTTCGGTGTATGTCGGTCAGTCTATGTCGCTCGGTCTATGTCGGTCAGTTTATGTCGGTCAGTTGGTCTATGACTGTCGGACTATTTCGGTCGGTCCATCTATGTCGGTCGGTCTTGGTCGGTCTGTCCATGTCGATCTGTCCATGTGGGTCGGTCCATGTCAGGCGGTCTATGTCGTTCGGTCTATGTCGGTCGGTCTATGTCGTTCCGTCTATGTCGTTCGGTCTATGTCGGTCGGTCTATGTCGTTCGGTCTGTGTCAGTCGGTCTACATCGGTCGGTCTAGGTCGCTCGGTCTATGTCGGTCGGTCGGTCCGTCTATGTCGGTCGGTCGGTCTTGCTCGGTCGGTCCATGTCGATCGGTCCATGTCATTTGGTCTATGTTGGTCGGTCGGACTATGTCGGTCGGTCTATGTCGGTCGGTGTATTCGGTCGGTCTATGTCGGTCGGTCTATATCGGTCGTTCTACGTCATTCCGTCTATGTCGGTCGGTCTATGTCGGTCGGTCAATGACGTTTGGTCTATGTCGTTCGGTCTATGTCGGTCGATCCGTCTATGTCGTTCGGTCTATGTCGGTCGGTCTACGTCGGTCGTTCTATGTCTGTTGATCGGTCTATGTCGGTCGGTCTACGTCGGTCGGTGTATGTCGGTCGGTCGATCAATGTCAGTCAGTCTATGTCGGTCGGTCTATGTCGGTCGGTCTATGTCATTCGGTCTATGTCGGTCGGTCTATGTCTGTCATTCTATGTCGGTCGTTCTATGTCGGGCCGTTTATATCGGTCGGACTAAATCGGTCGGTTGGTCTTGGTCGGTCGGTCTATGTTGGTTGGCCGGTCTATGTCGGTCAGTCCATGTCAGGCAGTCTATGTCGGTCGGTCTATGTCAGTCGGTCCATCCATGTCGCTCGGTTGGTCTTGGTCGGTCGGTCCATGTCGATCGGTCCATGTCGTTCGGTCTATGTTGGTCGGTCTATGTCGGACGTTCTATGTCGTTCGGTCTATGTCGTTCGGTCTATGTCTATCGGTCTATGTCGGTCGGTTTATGTCGTTCGGTCTATGTCGTCCGGTCTATGTCGGTCGGTCGGTCTATGTCGGTTGTTCGGGCTATGTCGGTCGGGCTATGTCGGTCGGTCTATGTTGTTCGGTCTATGTCGGTCGGTCTATGTCAGTCGGTCTATGTCGGTCGGTTAGTCTCTGTCGGTCGGTCTATGTCGTTCAGTCTATGTCGTTTGGTCGGTCTATGTCGTTCGGTCTATATCGGTCTATGTCGGTCGGTCTATGTCGGTCGGTCGGTCTATGTCGATCGGTCGGTCTATGTCAGTCGGTCTATGTCGGTCGTTCGGTCTATGTCGGTCGTTCGGTCTATGTTGTTCGGTCTATGTCGCTCGGTCTATGTCGCTGGGTCTATGACGGTCGGTCTATTTCGCTTGGTCTATGTCGGTTGGTCTATGTCGTTTGGTCGGTCTATGTCGCTCGATCTATGTTGTTCGGTCTATGTCCATCAGTCTATCTCAGTCGGTCTATGTCGTTCGGTCTATATCGCTCAATGTCGGTCGTTCGGTCTATATCGATCGGTCTATGTCAGTCAGTCTATGTCGGTCGTTCGGTCTATGCCGGTAGGTCTATGTTGGTCGGTCGGTCCATGTCGGTTGGTCTATGTCGGTTTGTCCGACTATGTTGGTCGGTCGGTCTTGGTCGGTCGGTCCATGTCGATCTATCCATGTGGTTTGGTCTATGTCGGTCGGTCTATGTCGGTCGGTCGGTGTATGTCGGTCGGTCTATGTCGGTCGGTCTGCCTATGTCGGTAGGTCTATTTCGGTCGGTCTATGTCGGTCATTCTATGTCGGTCGTTCTATGTCGGTCGGTCAATGTCGGTCGGTCTATGTCGCTCGGTCTATGTCGCTCGGTCTATGTCGGTCGATCCGTCTATGTCTTTCGGTCTATGTCGGTCGGTCAATGTCATTCGGTCTATGTCGTTCGGTCTATGTCGGTCGGTCGGTCAATGTCATTCGGTCTATGTCGTTCGGTCTATGTCGGTCGGTCGGTCTATGTCGGTTGTTCGGTCTATGTCAGTCGGTCGGTCTATGTCGGTCGGTCTATGTTGTTCGGTCTATGTCGGTCGGTCTATGTCGGTCGGTCTATGTCAGTCGGTCTATGTCGGTCGGTCTATGTCGTTCGGTCTATGTCGATCGGTCGGTCTATGTCAGTCGGTCTATGTCGTTCGGTCTATGTCGCTCGGTCTATGTCGCTGGGTCTATGACGGTCGGTCTATTTCGCTCGGTCTATGTCGGTTGGTCTACGTCGTTTGGTCGGTCTATGTCGGTCAGTCTATGTAGCTCGATCTATATTGTTCGGTCTATGTCCGTCGGTCTATCTCGGTCGGTCTATGTCGTTCGGTCTATAACGGTCTATGTCTTTCGATCGGTCTATGTCAGTCAGACAATGTCGGTCGTTCGGTCTATGTCAGTCGGTCTATGTCGGTCGGTCGGTCTATGTCGGTCGGTCGGTCTTGGTCGGTCGGTCCATGTCGATCTGTCCATGTGGTTCGGTCTATGTCGGTCGTTCTATGTCGGTCGGTCGGTGTATGTCGGTCGGTCTGTCCATGTCGGTCGGTCTATTTCGGTCGGTCTCTGTCGGTCGTTCTACGTCGGTCGTTCTATGTCGGTCGGTCTATGTCGGTCGGTCTATGTCGTTCGGTCTATGTCGTTCGGTCTATGTCGGTCGATCCGTCTATGTCGTTCGGTCTATGTCTGTCGGTCGGTCTATGTCGTTCGGTCTATGTCGGTCAGTCTATGTCGGTTGGTCAGTCTATGTCGGTTGGACGGTCTATGTCGGTTGTTCGGTCTATGTCGGTCGGTCGTTCTATGTCGGGCCGTTTATATCGGTCGGACTAAATCGGTCGGTTGGTCTTGGTCGGTCGGTCTGTCTATGTTGGTTGGCCGGTCTATGTCGGTCGGTCCATGTCAAGCGGTCTATGTCGTTCGGTCTATGTCGGTCGGTCGGTCTATGTCGGTTGTTCGGTCTATGTCGGTCGGTCTATGTCAGTCGGTCTATGTCGGTCGGTTAGTCTCTGTCGGTCGGTCTATGTCGTTCGGTCTATGTCGTTTGGTCGGTCTATGTCGTTCGGTCTATATCGGTCTATGTCGGTCGGTCTATGTCGGTTGGTCAGTCTATGTCGGTTGGACGGTCTATGTAGGTTGTTCGGTCTATGTCGGTCGGTCGTTCTATGTCGGGCCGTTTATATCGGTCGGACTAAATCGGTCGGTTGGTCTTGGTCGGTCGGTCTGTCTATGTTGGATGGTCGGTCTATGTCGGTCGGTCCACGTCAGGCGCTCTATGTCGTTCGGTCTATGTCGGTCGGTCTATGTCGTTCCGTCTATGTCGGTCGGTCTATGTCGGTCGATCTATGTCATTCGGTCTATGTCGGTCGGTCTATGTCGTTCGGTCTATGTCGGTCGGTCTATGTCAGTCGGTCTAGTTCGGTCGGTCTAGGTCGCTCGGTCTATGTCGCTCGGTCTATGTCGGTCGGTCCGTCTATGTCGGTCGGTCGGTCTTGGTCGGTCGGTCCATGTCGATCGGTATATGTCGTTTGGTCTATGTTGGTCGGTCGGTCTACGTCAGTCGGTCTATGTCGGTCGGTCCGTCTATGCCGGTCGGTCGGTCTTGGCCGGTCGGTCCATGTCGATCTGTCCATGTGGTTCGGTCTATGTCGGTCGGTCTATGTAGGTCGGTCTATGTCGGTCGGTCTATGTCGTTCGGTCTATGTCGGTCGGTCTATGTCGGTCTTTCTACGTCGGTCGTTCTATGTCGGTCGGTCTATGTCGGTCGGTCTATGTCGATCGGTCTATGCCGTTCGGTCTATGTCAGTCAATCCGTCTATGTCGTTCGGCCTCAGTCTGTCCGTCGGTCTATGTCGGTCGGTCGTTCTATGTCGGTCGTTCTATGTCAGTCGGGCTATGTCGGTCGGTCTATGTCGTTCGGTCTATGTCGGTCGGTCTATGTCGGTCGATCCGTCTATGTCGTTCGGTCTATGTTGTCGGTCGGTCTATGTCGGTCAGTCTATGTCGGTTGGTCAGTCTATGTCTGTTGGACGGTCTATGTAGGTTGTTCGGTCTATGACGGTCGGTCGTTCTATGTCGGGCCGTTTATATCGGTCGGACTAAGTCGGTCGGTTCGTCTTGGACGGTCAGTCTGTCTATGTTGGTTGGTCGGTCTATGTCGGTCGTTCCATGTCAGGCGGTCTATGTCGTTCGGTCTATGTCGGTCGGTCTATGTCGTTCCGCCTATGTCGGTCGGTCTATGTCGGTCGGTCTATGTCATTCGGTCTATGTCGGTCGGTCTATGTCGTTCGGTCTATGTAGGTCGGTCTATGTCGTTCGGTCTATGTCAGTCGGTCTACGTCGGTCGGTCTAGGTCGCTCGGTCTATGTCGGTCGGTCGGTCTATGTTGGTCGGTCAGCCTACGTCGGTCGGTCTATGTCTTTCGGTTTATGTCGGTCGGTCTATGTCGGTCGGTCAGTCGGTATATGTCGGTAGGTCTATCTATGTCGCTCGGTCTCTGTTGTTCTGACTATGTCAGTCGGTCGGTCTATGTCAGTCGGTCTATGTCGGTCGGTCTATGTCGGTCGGTCTGTATTGTTCGGTGTATGTCGGTCAGTCTATGTTGCTCGGTCTATGTCGGTCGGTCTATGTCGGTCAGTCGCTCTATGTCGGTCAGACTATCTCGGTCGGTCGGTCTGTCTATGTGGGTTGGTCGGTCTATGTCGGTTGGTCCATGTCAGGCGGTCTATGTCGTTCCGTCTATGTCGTTTGGTCTATGTAGTTCGGTCTACGTCGGGCGGTTTATGTCGGTCGGACTATGTCGGTCAGTCCATCTTGGTTGGTCAGTCTATGTCGGTCGGTTTATGTCGGTTGGTCTATTTCATTTGGTCGGTCTATGTCGGTCGGTCGGACATTGTCGGTCGATCTATGTCGGTTGGTCGGTCAAAGTCGGTCGGTCAGTCTCTGTTGGTCAGTCTATGTTGGTCGGTCTATGTCGGTTCGTCTATGTCGGTCAGTCGGTCTATGTCGGTCGGACTATGTCGGTCGGTCGGTCTATATCGTTCGGTCTATGTCGGTCATTCTTTGGCGGTCGTTCAGTCTATGTCAGTCGGTCGGTCTATGTCAGTCGGTCTATGTCGGTCGGTCTATATCGTTCGGTGTATGTCGGTCAGTCTATGTTGTTCACACTATGTCGGTCGGTCTATGTCTCTCAGTCGGTCTATGTCGGTCAGTCTATGTTGTTCACTCTATGTCGATCGGTCTATGTCGTTCAGTCTATGTCGGTCGGTCTATGACGGTCGGTCTATGTCATTCGGTCAATGTCAGTCGGTTTATGTCGTTCCGTCTTTGTCGGTCGGTCTATGTCAGTCGGTCTATGTCGGTCGGTCAGTCTATGTCGTTCGGTCTATGTCGGTCAGTCTATGTTGGTCGGTCTATGTCGGTCGGTCTATATCGTTCGGTCTATGTCTGTTCGGTCTATGTTACTCGGTCTATGTCGGTCAGTCGATCTATGTCGGACGGTCTATGTCGGTCGGATTATGTTGATCGGTCTATGTCGTTCGGTCAGTCTTTGTCGGCTGTTCAGTCTATGTCGGGCGGTCTCTGTCGGTCGGTCTATGTCGGTCGGTCGGTCTCTGTCGGTTGGTCTATTTCGTTCGGTCTATGTCGGTTGGTCTGTATCCGTCGGTCGGTGTATGTCGGTCGGTCAATGTCAGTCGGTCGGTCTATGTCGGTCAGCCGGTTTACGTCAGACGGTCGGGCATGGTTGGTCAGTCTATGTCGCTCGGTCTATTTCGGTCGGTCGGTCGGTCTATGACGGTCATTCAGTCTATGTCGTTCGGTCTATGTCGGTCGTTCGGTCTATGTCGGTCTATGTCGGTCGTTCGGTCTATGTCGTTCGGTTGGTCTATGTCGGTCGGTCTATGTCGTTCGGTCTATGTCGGTCGATCCGTCTATGTCGTTCGGTCTATGTCTGTCGGTCGGTCTATGTCGGTCGGTCGGTCGGTCCATGTCGGTCAGTCTATGTCGGTTGGTCAGTCTATGTCGGTTGGACGGTCTATTTAGGTTGTTCGGTCTATGTCGGTCGGTCGTTCTATGTCGGGCCGTTTATATCGGTTGGACTAAGTCGCTAGGTTGGTCTTGGTCGGTTGGTCTGTCTATGTTGGTTGGTCGGTCTATGTCGGTCGGTCCATGTCAGGCGGTCTATGTCGTTCGGTCTGTGTCGGTCGGTCTATGTCGTTCCGTCTATGTCGGTTGGTCTATGTTGGTCGGTCTATGTCATTCGGTCTATGTCGGTCGGTCTATGTCATTCGGTCTATGTCGGTCGGTCTAGGTCGCTCGGTCTATGTCGGTCGGTCGGTCTATGTCGGTCGCTCTATGTCGGTTGGTCCGGCTACGTCGGTCGGTCGGTCTTGGTCGGTCGGTGTATTCGGTCGGTCTATGTCGGTCGGTCTATGTCATTCGGTCTATGTCGGTCGGTCTATGTCGGTCAGTCTATGTGGTTTGGTCTATGTCGTTCAGTCTATGTCGGTCGGTCCGTCTATGTCGCTCGGTCGGTCTTGGTCGGTCGGTCCATGTCAATCGGTCCATGTCATTCGGTCTATGTTGGTCGGTCTATGTCGGACGTTCTATGTCGTTCGGTCTATGTCGTTCGGTCTATGTCTATCGGTCTATGTCGGTCGGTCTATGTCGTTCGGTCTATGTCGTTCGGTCTATGTCGGTCGGTCGGTCTATGTCGGTTGTTCGGTCTATGTCGGTCGGGCTATGTCGGTCGGTCTATGTTGTTCGGTCTATGTCGGTCGGTCTATGTCAGTCGGTCTATGTCGGTCGGTTAGTCTCTGTCGGTCGGTCTATGTCGTTCGGTCTATGTCGTTTGGTCGGTCTATGTCGTTCGGTCTATATCGGTCTATGTCGGTCGGTCTATGTCGGTCGGTCGGTCTATGTCGATCGGGCGGTCTATGTCAGTCGGTCTATGTCGGTCGTTCGGTCTATGTCGGTCATTCGGTCTATGTCGTTCGGTCTGTGTCAGTCGGTCTACGTCGGTCGGTCTAGGTCGCTCGGTCTAAGTCGGTCGGTCGGTCTATATCGGTCGGTCCGTCTATGTCGGTCGGTCGGTCTTGGTCGGTCCATGTCGATCGGTCCATGTCGTTTGGTCTATGTTGGTCGGTCGGTATAAGTCGGTCGGTCTATGTCGGTCGTTCTATGTCATTCCGTCTATGTCGGTCGGTCTATGTCGGTCGGTCTATGTCGTTTGGTCTATGTCGTTCGGTCTATGTCGGTCGATCCGTCTATGTCGTTCGGTCTATGTCGGTCGGTCGGTCTATGTCGTTCGGTCTATGTCGTTCGGTCTATGTCGCTCGGTCTATGTCAGTCGTTCTATGTCTGTTGGTCGGTCTATGTCGGTCGGTCTACGTCGGTCGGTGTATGTTAGTCGGTCGATCTATATCGGTCAGTCTATGTAGGTCGGTCTATGTCTATCGGTCTATGTCGGTCGGTTTATGTCGTTCGGTCTATGTCGGTCGGTCTATGTCGGTAGATCCGTCTATGTCGTTCGGTCTCTGTCTGTCGGTCGGTCTATGTCGGTCGGTCGGTCTATGTCGGTCAGTCTATGTCGGTTGGTCAGTCTATGTCCGTTGGACGTTCTATGTAGGTTGTTCGGTCTTGTCAGTCGGTCGTTCTACGTCGGGCCGTTTATATCGGTCGGACTAAATCGGTCGGTTGGTCTTGGTCGGTCGGTCTGTCTTTGTTGGATGGTCGGTCTATGTCGGTCGGTCCATGTCAGGCGCTCTATGTCGCTCGGTCTATGTCGGTCGGTCTATGTCGTTCCGTCTATGTCGGTCGGTCTATGTCGGTCGGTCTATGTCATTCGGTCTATGTCGGTCGGTCTATGTCGTTCGGTCTATGTCAGTCGGTCTAGTTCGGTCGGTCTAGGTCGCTCGATCTATGTCGGTCGGTCGGTCGGTCTACGTCAGTCGGTCTATGTCGGTCGGTCCGTCTATGTCGGTCGGTCGGTCTTGGCCGGTCGGTCCATGTCGATCTGTCCATGTGGTTCGGTCTATGTCGGTCGGTCTATGTCGGTCGGTCTATGTCGGTCTTTCTACGTCGGTCGTTCTATGTCGGTCGGTCTATGTCGGTCGGTCTATGTCGATCGGTCTATGTCGGTCTTTCTACGTCGGTCTTTCTATGTCGGTCGGTCAATGTCGGTCGGTCTATGTCGTTCGGTCTATGTCGTTCGGTCTATGTCAGTCAATCCGTCTATGTCGTTCGGCCTCAGTCTGTCGGTCGGTCTATGTCGGTCGGTCGTTCTATGTCGGTCGGGCTATGTCGGTCGGTCTATGTCGTTCGGTCTATGTCGGTCGGTCTATGTCGGTCGATCCGTCTATGTCGTTCGGTCTATGTTGTCGGTCGGTCTATGTCGGTCAGTCTATGTCGGTTGGTCAGTCTATGTCTGTTGGACGGTCTATGTAGGTTGTTCGGTCTATGACGATCGGTCGTTCTATGTCGGGCCGTTTATATCGGTCGGACTAAGTCGGTCGGTTCGTCTTGGACGGTCAGTCTGTCTATGTTGGTTGGTCGGTCTATGTCGGTCGTTCCATGTCAGGCGGTCTATGTCGTTCGGTCTATGTCGGTCGGTCTATGTCGTTCCGCCTCTGTCGGTCGGTCTATGTCGGTCGGTCTATGTCATTCGGTCTATGTCGGTCGGTCTATGTCGTTCGGTCTATGTAGGTCGGTCTATGTCGTTCGGTCTATGTCAGTCGGTCTACGTCGGTCGGTCTAGGTCGCTCGGTCTATGTCGGTCGGTCGGTCTATGTTGGTCGGTCAGCCTACGTCGGTCGGTCTATGTCTTTCGGTTTATGTCGGTCGGTCTATGTCGGTCGGTCGGTCGGTATATGTCGGTAGGTCTATCTATGTCGCTCAGTCTCTGTTGTTCTGACTATGTCAGTCGGTCGGTCTATGTCAGTCGGTCTATGTCGGTCGGTCTATGTCGGTCGGTCTGTATTGTTCGGTGTATGTCGGTCAGTCTATGTTGCTCGGTCTATGTCGGTCGGTCTATGTCGGTCAGTCGGTCTATGTCGGTCAGACTATCTCGGTCGGTCGGTCTGTCTATGTGGGTTGGTCGGTCTATGTCGGTTGGTCCATGTCAGGCGGTCTATGTCGTTCCGTCTATGTCGTTTGGTCTATGTAGTTCGGTCTACGTCGGGCGGTTTATGTCGGTCGGACTATGTCGGTCAGTCCATCTTGGTTGGTCAGTCTATGTCGGTCGGTTTATGTCGGTTGGTCTATTTCATTTGGTCGGTCTATGTCGGTCGGTCGGACATTGTCGGTCGATCTATGTCGGTTGGTCGGTCAAAGTCGGTCGGTCAGTCTCTGTTGGTCAGTCTATGTTGGTCGGTCTATGTCGGTTCGTCTATGTCGGTCGGTCGGTCTATGTCGGTCGGACTATGTCGGTCGGTCGGTCTATATCGTTCGGTCTATGTCGGTCATTCTTTGGCGGTCGTTCAGTCTATGTCAGTCGGTCGGTCTATGTCAGTCGGTCTATGTCGGTCGGTCTATATCGTTCGGTGTATGTCGGTCAGTCTATGTTGTTCACTCTATGTCGGTCGGTCTATGTCTCTCAGTCGGTCTATGTCGGTCAGTCTATGTTGTTCACTCTATGTCGATCGGTCTATGTCGTTCAGTCTATGTCGGTCGGTCTATGACGGTCGGTCTATGTCGTTCGGTCAATGTCAGTCGGTCTATGTCGTTCCGTCTTTGTCGGTCGGTCTATGTCAGTCGGTCTATGTCAGTCGGTCAGTCTATGTCGTTCGGTCTATGTCGGTCAGTCTATGTTGGTCGGTCTATGTCGGTCGGTCTATATCGTTCGGTCTATGTCTGTTCGGTCTATGTTACTCGGTCTATGTCGGTCGGTCGATCTATGTCGGACGGTCTATGTCGGTCGGATTATGTTGGTCGGTCTATGTCGTTCGGTCAGTCTTTGTCGGTCGTTCAGTCTATGTCGGGCGGTCTCTGTCGGTCGGTCTATGTCGGTCGGTCGGTCTATGTCGGTTGGTCTATTTCGTTCGGTCTATTTCGGTTGGTCTGTATCGGTCGGTCGGTGTATGTCGGTCGGTCAATGTCAGTCGGTCGATCTATGTCGGTCAGCCGGTTTACGTCAGACGGTCGGACATGGTTGGTCAGTCTATGTCGCTCGGTCTATTTCGGTCGGTCGGTCTATGTCGGTCTATGTCGGTCTATGTCGGTCGGTCTATGTTGTTCGGTCTATGTCGGTCGATCCGTCTATGTCGTTCGGTCTATGTCTGTCGGTCGGTCTATGTCGGTCGGTCGGTCGGTCCATGTCGGTCAGTCTATGTCGGTTGGTCAGTCTATGTCGGTTGGACAGTCTATGTAGGTTGTTCGGTCTATGTCGGTCGGTCGTTCTATGTCGGGCCGTTTATATCGGTCGGACTAAGTCGCTAGGTTGGTCTTGGTCGGTTGGTCTGTCTATGTTGGTTGGTCGGTCTATGTCGGTCGGTCCATGTCAGGCGGTCTATGTCGGTCGCTCTATGTCGGTCGGTCTATGTCGTTCCATCTATGTCGGTCGGTCTATGTCGGTCGGTCTATGTCGTTCCATCTATGTCGGTCGGTCTATGTCGTTCGGTCAGTCTTTGTCGGTCGTTTGGTCTATGTCGTACGGTCTCTGTCAGTCGGTCTATGTCGGTCGGCCGGTCTATGTCGGTTGGTCTGTGTCGCTCGGTCTATGTCAGTTGGTTGGTATATATTGGTCGTTCGGTCTATGTCACTCGGGCTCTGTCGGTCGGTCTATGTCATTCAGTCTATGTCGGTCGTTCGGTCTATTTCGGTCGGTCTATGTCAGTCGGACTATGTCCGTCGGTCGGTTTTGGTTGGTCGGTCTGACTATGTAGGTTGGTCGGTCTATGTCGGTCGGTCAATGTCGTTTGGTCGGTCTATGTCGTTCGGTCTATGTCGGTCGGTTTATGTCGTTCGGTGTATGTCGGTCAGTCTATGTCGCTCGGTCTATGTCGGTCAGTTTATGTCGGTCAGTTGGTCTATGACTGTCGGACTATTTCGGTCGGTCCATCTATGTCGGTCGGTCTTGGTCGGTCGGTCCATGTCGATCTGTCCATGTGGTTCGGTCTATGTCGGTCGGTCTATGTCGGTCGGTCGGTGTATGTAGGTCGGTCTATGTCGGTCGGTCGTTATCTGTCTCTCTATGTCGGCCGGTCTATGTCGGTCAGTCAGTTTTTGTCGGTTGTTCGGTCTATGTCGCTCGGTCTGTGACGGTCGGTCGGTCTATGTTGGCGGTTGGTCTATGTCATTCGGTCTATGTCTGTCGGTCTATGTCATTCGGTCGGTCAATGTCGGTCGTTCGGTCTAAGTCGGTCGGTTGGTCTATGTCGTTTGGTCAATGTTGGTCGGTCTATGTCGCTCGGTCTATGTCAGTCGGTCTATGTCGTTCGGTCTATATCGGTCTATGTCGGACGTTCGGTCTATGTCACTCGGTCTATGTTGGTCGGTCTATGTCGCTCGGTCTCTGTCGGTCGGTCTCTGTCAGTAGGTCTATGTCGTTCGGTCTATGTCAGTCGGTCTACGTCCATCGATCAGTCTACGTCGTTCGGTCTATGTCAGTCGGTCTATGTCGGTCGGTCGGTCGATGTCGTTTGGTCTATGTCTTTTGGTCTATGTCGATCGGTCTATGTCGGTCGGTCTATGTCGGTCGGTCTACGTCGGTCTGTCTATGTCGGTCTGTCTATGTCGGTCGGTCTATGTCGGTCGGTCGGTCTATGTCGGTCAGTCGGTCGGTCTATGTCAGTCTGTCTATCTCAGGTGGTCTATGTTGTGCGGTCTATGTCGGTCGCTCATTTTCGGTCGGTCTATGTCAGTCGGTCTATGTCGGGGGGACTATGTCGGTCGGTCTATTTCGGTCGTTCTATGTCGGTCGTTCTATGTCGGTCGTTCTATGTCTGTCGGTCTATGTCGTTCGGTCTATGTCGGTCGGTCTATGTCGGTAGATCCGTCTATGTCGTTCGGTCTCTGTCTGTCGGTCGGTCTATGTCGGTCAGTCTATGTCGGTTGGTCAGTCTATGTCCGTTGGACGGTCTATGTAGGTTGTTCAGTCTATGTCGGTCGGTCGTTCTATGTCGGGCCGTTTATATCGGTCAGACTAAATCGGTCGGTTGGTCTTGGTCGGTCGGTCTGTCTATGTTGGATGGTCGGTCTATGTCGGTCGGTCCATGTCAGGCGCTCTATGTCGTTCGGTCTATGTCGGTCGGTCTGTGTCGTTCCATCAATGTCGGTCGGTCTATGTCGGTCGGTCTATGTCATTCGGTCTATGTCGGTCGGTCTTTGTCGTTCGGTCTATGTCGGTCGGTCTATGTCGTTAGGTCTATGTCAGTCGGTCTAGGTCGGTCGGTCTATGTCGGTCGGTCTATGTCAGTCGGTCTATGTCGGTCGGTTAGTCTCTGTCAGTCGGTCTATGTCGTTCGGTCGGTCTATGTCGTTCGGTCTATATCGGTCTATGTCGGTCGGTCGGTCTACGTCGATCGGTGGGTCTGTGTCAGTCAGTCTATGTCGGTCGTTCGTTCTATGTCGTTCGGTCTATGTCGTTCGGTCTATGTCGTTCGGTCTATGTCGCTCGGTCTATGTTGCTGGGTCTATGACGGTCGGTCTATTTCGCTCGGTCTATGTCGGTTGGTCTATGTCGTTTGGTCGGTCTATGTCGGTCGGTCTATGTCGTTCGATCTATGTTGTTCGGTCTATGTCCATCGGTCTATCTCGGTCGGTCTAAGTCGTTCGGTCTATGTCGGTCTTTCGGTCTATGTAGGTCTGTCTATGTCGGTCGCTCGGTCTATGTCAGCGGTCTATGTCGGTCGGTCGGTCTATGTCGGTCGGTCGGTCTTGGTCGGTCGGTCCTTGTCGTTCGGTCTATGTCGGTCGGTCTATGTCGGTCGGTCGGTCTATGTCGATCGGTCTATGTCGGTCGGTCTACGTCGGTCTGTCTATGTCGTTTGGTCTATGTCGTTTGGTCTATGTCGTTTGGTCGGTCTATGTCGGTCGTTCGGTCTATGTCGGTCGTTTGGTCTATGTCGGTCGGTCTATGTCGGTCGGTCTATGTCAGTCGGTCAGTATATATTAGTCGTTCGGTCTATGTCGCTCGGGCTCTGTCGGTCGGTCTATGTCGTTCAGTCTATGTCGGTCGTTCGGTCTGTTTCGGTCGGTCTATGTCGGTCGGACTATGTCCGTCGGTCGGTCTTGGTTGGTCGGTCTGACGTCGTAGGTTGGTCGGTCTATGTCGGTCGGTCTATGTCGTTTGGTCGGTCTATGTCGTTCGTTCTATGTCGTTCGGTCTATGTCGTTCGGTCTATGTCGTTCGGTCTATGTCGCTCGGTCTCTGTTGCTGGGTCTATGACGGTCAGTCTATTTCGCTCGGTCTATGTCGGTTGGTCTATGTCGTTTGGTCGGTCTATGTCGGTCGGTCTATGTCGTTCGATCTATGTTGTTCGGTCTATGTCCATCGGTCTATCTCGGTCGGTCTAAGTCGTTCGGTCTATATCGGTCTATGTCGGTCGTTCGGTCTATATCGATCGGTCTATGTCAGTCAGTCTATGTCGGTCGTTCGGTCTATGTCGGTCTGTCTATGTCGGTCGTTCGGTCTATGTCAGTCGGTCTATGTCGGTCGGTCGGTCTATGTCGGTCGGTCGGTCTTGGTCGGTCGGTCCATGTCGTTCGGTCTATGTCGGTCGGTCTATGTCGGTCGGTCGGTCTATGTCGATCGGTCTATGTCGGTCGTTCAGTCTATGTCGGTCGTTCTGTCTATGTCAGTCGGTCTATGTCGGTCGGTCTATGTCGGTTGGTCTATGTCGCTCGGTCTATGTCAGTTGGTTGGTATATATTGGTCGTTCGGTCTATGTCACTCGGGCTCTGTCGGTCGGTCTATGTCATTCAGTCTATGTCGGTCATTCGGTCTATTTCGGTCGGTCTATGTCAGTCGGACTATGTCCGTCGGTCGGTTTTGGTTGGTCGGTCTGACTATGTAGGTTGGTCGGTCTATGTCGGTCGGTCAATGTCGTTTGGTCGGTCTATGTCGTTCGGTCTATGTCGGTCGGTTTATGTCGTTCGGTGTATGTCGGTCAGTCTATGTCGCTCGGTCTATGTCGGTCAGTTTATGTCGGTCAGTTGGTCTATGACTGTCGGACTATTTCGGTCGGTCCATCTATGTCGGTCGGTCTTGGTCGGTCGGTCCATGTCGATCTGTCCATGTGGTTCGGTCTATGTCGGTCGGTCTATGTCGGTCGGTCGGTGTATGTAGGTCGGTCTATGTCGGTCGGTCGTTATCTGTCTCTCTATGTCGGCCGGTCTATGTCGGTCAGTCAGTTTTTGTCGGTTGTTCGGTCTATGTCGCTCGGTCTGTGACGGTCGGTCGGTCTATGTTGGCGGTTGGTCTATGTCATTCGGTCTATGTCTGTCGGTCTATGTCATTCGGTCGGTCTATGTCGGTCGTTCGGTCTAAGTCGGTCGGTTGGTCTATGTCGTTTGGTCAATGTTGGTCGGTCTATGTCGCTCGGTCTATGTCAGTCGGTCTATGTCGTTCGGTCTATATCGGTCTATGTCGGACGTTCGGTCTATATCGATCGGTCTATGTCGGTGAGTCTATATCGGTCGTTCGGTCTATGTCGGTCGGTCGGTGTATGTAGGTCGGTCTATGTCGGTCAGTCTGTCTATGTCGGTCGATCTATTTCGGTCTGTCTATGTCGGTCGGTCTATGTCGGTCGTTCTATGTCGGTCGGTCTATGTCGTTCGGTCTATGTCGGTCAGTCTATGTCGGTAGATCCGTCTATGTCGTTTGGGCTCTGTCTGTCGGTCGGTCTATGTCGGTCGGTCGGTCGGTCTATGTCGGTCAGTCTATGTCGGTTGGTCGGTCTATGTCCGTTGGACGGTCTATGTAGGTTGTTCGGTCTATGTCGGTCGGTCGTTATCTGTCTCTCTATGTCGGCCGGTCTATGTCGGTCGGTCAGTTTTTGTCGGTCGTTCGGTCTATGTCGCTCGGACTGTGACGGTCGGTCGGTCTATGTTGGCGGTTGGTCTATGTCATTCGGTCTATGTCTGTCGGTCTATGTCATTCGGTCGGTCTATGTCGGTCGTTCGGTCTAAGTCGGTCAGTTGGTCTATGTCGTTCGGTCTATGTTGGTCGGTCTATGTCGCTCGGTCTATGTCAGTCGGTCTATGTCGTTCGGTCTATATCGGTCTATGTCGGACGTTCGGTCTATATCGATCGGTCTATGTCAGTGAGTCTATGTCGGTCGTTCCGTCTGTGTCGGTCGGTCTATGTCGGTCGGTTGGTCTATGTCGGTTGGTCTATGTCGGTCGGTCTATGTCGGTCGGTCTGTGTCGGACGGTCGGCCTATGTTGGCCGGTTAGTCTATCTCGTTCAGTGTATGTCGGTCGGTCTATGTCGGTCGGTTGGTCTATATCGGTCGGTCTATGTCGGGCGTTCGGTCTATGTCGGTCTGTCTATGTCGAACGGTCTATGTCGGTTTGTCTATGTCGTTCGGTCGGTCTATGTCGTTCGGTCTATGTCAGTCGGTCTATGTCGGTCGGTCTATGTCGGTCGTTTGGTCTATGTTCGTCGGTCTATGTCGGTCGGTCTATGTCGGTCGGTCTGTGTCGGTTGGTCTGTGTCGTTCGGTCGGTCTATGTTGGTCGGTTAGTCTATGTCGTTCGGTATATGTCGGTCGGTCCATGTCGTTTGGTCGGTCTATATCGGTCGGTCTATGTCGGTCGTTTGGTCTATGTCGGTCGGTCGGTCTATGTCGGTCGGTCGGTCTATGTCAGTTGGTCAATGTCGTTTTGTCGGTCTATGTCGTTCGGTCTATGTTGGTTGTTCGGTCTATGTCGGTCTGTCTATGTCGAACGGTCTATGTCGGTTTGTCTATGTCGTTCGGTCGGTCTCTGTCGGTTGGTCTATGTCGGTCGTTTGGTCTACGTTGGTCGGTCTATGTCGCTCGGTCTCTGTCGGTCGGTCTCTGTCGGTCGGTCTATGTCGTTCGGTCTATGTCAGTCGGTCAGTCTATATTGGTCGTTCATTCTATGTCGCACGATGTCTGTCGGTCGGTCTATGTCGTTCAGTCTATGTCGGTCGTTTGGTCTATGTCGTTTGGTCTATGTCGATCGGTCTATGTCGGTCGGTCTATGTCGGTCAGTCGGTCGGTCTATGTCAGTCTGTCTATCTCAGGTGGTCTATGTTGTGCGGTCTATGTCGGTCGCTCATTTTCGGTCGGTCTATGTCAGTCGGTCTATGTCGGGGGGACTATGTCGGTCGGTCTATTTCGGTCGGTCTATGTCGGTCGTTCTATGTCGGTCGTTCTATGTCGGTCGGTCCATGTCGGTCGGTCTATGTCGTTCGGTCTATGTCGGTCGATCCGTCTATGTCGTTCGGTCTATGTCTGTCGGTCGGTCTATGTCGGTCGGTCGGTCGGTCTCTGTCGATCAGTCTATGTCGGTTGGTCAGTCTGTGTCGTTTGGACGGTCTATGTAGGTTGTTCGGTCTATGTCGGTCGGTCGTTCGATGTCGGGCCGTTTATATCGGTCAGACTAAGTCGGTCGGTTGGTCTTGGTCGGTCGGTCTGTCTGTGTTGGTTGGTCAGTCCATGTCGGTCGGTCCATGTCAGGCGGTCTATGTCGTTCGGTCTATGTCGGTCGGTCTATGTCGTTCCGTCTATGTCGGTCGGTCTATGTCATTCGGTCTATGTTGTTCGGTCTATGTCGGTCGGTCTATGTCGTTCGGTCTGTGTCAGTCGGTCTACGTCGGTCGGTCTAGGTCGCTCTGTCTATGTCGGTCGGTCGGTCTATGTCGTTTGGTCGGTCTATGTCGGTCATTCGGTCTATGTCGGTCGTTCCGTCTATGTCGGTCGGTCTATGTCAGTCGGTCTATGTCGGTCGGTCGGTCGATGTCGTTTGGTCTATGTCGTTTGGTCTATGTCGATCGGTCTATGTCGGTCGGTCTATGTCGGTCTGTCTATGTCGGTCTGTCTATGTCGTTCGGTCTATGTCGGTCGGTCTATGTCGGTCGGTCGGTCTATGTCGGTCGGTCGGTCGGTCTATGTCAGTCTGTCTATCTCAGGTGGTCTATGTTGTGCGGTCTATGTCGGTCGCTCATTTTCGGTCGGTCTATGTCAGTCGGTCTATGTCGGCGGGACTATGTCGGTCGGTCTATTTCGGTCGGTCTATGTCGGTCGTTCTATGTCGGTCGTTCTATGTCGGTCGGTCCATGTCGGTCGGTCTATGTCGTTCGGTCTATGTCGGTCGATCCGTCTATGTCGTTCGGTCTATGTCTGTCGGTCGGTCTATGTCGGTCGGTCGGTCGGTCTCTGTCGATCAGTCTATGTCGGTTGGTCAGTCTATGTCGTTTGGACGGTCTATGTAGGTTGTTCGGTCTATGTCGGTCGGTCGTTCGATGTCGGGCCGTTTATATCGGTCAGACTAAGTCGGTCGGTTGGTCTTGGTCGGTCGGTCTGTCTGTGTTGGTTGGTCAGTCCATGTCGGTCGGTCCATGTCAGGCGGTCTATGTCGTTCGGTCTATGTCGGTCGGTCTATGTCGTTCCGTCTATGTCGGTCGGTCTATGTCATTCGGTCTATGTTGTTCGGTCTATGTCGGTCGGTCTATGTCGTTCGGTCTGTGTCAGTCGGTCTACGTCGGTCGGTCTAGGTCGCTCGGTCTATGTCGGTCGGTCTATGTCGTTTGGTCGGTCTATGTCGGTCGTTCGGTCTATGTCGGTCGTTCTGTCTATGTCGGTCGGTCTATGTCGGTCGGTCTATATCGGTCGGTCGGTATATATTGGTCGTTCGGTCTATGTCGCTCGGGCTCTGTCGGTCGGTCTATGTCGTTCAGTCTATGTCGGTCGTTCGGTCTGTTTCGGTCGGTCTATGTCGGTCGGACTATGTCCGTCGGTCGGTCTTGGTTGGTCGGTCTGACTACGTAGGTTGGTCGGTCTATGTCGGTCGGTCAATGTCGTTTGGTCGGTCTATGTCGTTCGTTCTATGTCGTTCGGTCTATGTCGTTCGGTCTATGTCGCTCGGTCTATGTCGCTCGGTCTCTGTTGCTGGGTCTATGACAGTCGGTCTATTTCGCTCGGTCTATGTGGGTTGGTCTATGTCGTTTGGTCGGTCTATGTCGGTCGGTCTATGTCGTTCGATCTATGTTGTTCGGTCTATGTCCATCGGTCTCTCTCGGTCGGTCTAAGTCGTTCGGTCTATATCGGTCTATGTCGGTCGTTCGGTCTATATCGATCGGTCTATGTCAGTCAGTCTATGTCGGTCGTTCGGTCTATGTCGGTCTGTCTATGTCGGTCGTTCGGTCTATGTCAGTCGGTCTATGTTGGTCGGTCGGTCTATGTCGGTCGGTCGGTCTTGGTCGGTCGGTCTTGGTCGGTCGGTCCATGTCGTTCGGTCTATGTCGGTCGGTCGGTCCATGTCGATCGGTCTATGTCGGTCGGTCTACGTCGGTCTGTCTATGTCGTTCGGTCTATGTCGTTTGGTCGGTCTATATCGGTCGGTCTATGTCGGTCGTTCGGTCTATGTCGGTCGTTCTGTCTATGTCGGTCGGTCTATGTCGGTCGGTCTATGTCGCTCGGTCTATGTCGCTCGGTCTATGTCGCTCGGTCGGTATATATTGGTCGTTCAGTCTATGTCGCTCGGGCTCTGTCGGTCGGTCTATGTCGTTCAGTCTATGTCGGTCGTTCAGTCTATTTCGGTCGGTCTATGTCGGTCGGACTATGTCCGTCGGTCGGTCTTGGTTGGGCGGTCTGACTATGTAGGTTGGTCGGTCTATGTCGTTCGGTCTATGTCGGTCGGTTTATGTCGTTCGGTGTATGTCGGTCAGTCTATGTCGCTCGGTCTATGTCGGTCAGTTTATGTCGGTCAGTTGGTCTATGACTGTCGGACTATTTCGGTCGGTCCATCTATGTCGGTCGGTCTTGGTCGGTCTGTCCATGTCGATCTGTCCATGTGGGTCGGTCCATGTCAGGCGGTCTATGTCGTTCGGTCTATGTCGGTCGGTCTATGTCGTTCCGTCTATGTCGTTCGGTCTATGTCGGTCGGTCTATGTCGTTCGGTCTGTGTCAGTCGGTCTACATCGGTCGGTCTAGGTCGCTCGGTCTATGTCGGTCGGTCGGTCCGTCTATGTCGGTCGGTCGGTCTTGCTCGGTCGGTCCATGTCGATCGGTCCATGTCATTTGGTCTATGTTGGTCGGTCGGACTATGTCGGTCGGTCTATGTCGGTCGGTGTATTCGGTCGGTCTATGTCGGTCGGTCTATATCGGTCGTTCTACGTCATTCCGTCTATGTCGGTCGGTCTATGTCGGTCGGTCAATGACGTTTGGTCTATGTCGTTCGGTCTATGTCGGTCGATCCGTCTATGTCGTTCGGTCTATGTCGGTCGGTCTACGTCGGTCGTTCTATGTCTGTTGATCGGTCTATGTCGGTCGGTCTACGTCGGTCGGTGTATGTCGGTCGGTCGATCAATGTCAGTCAGTCTATGTCGGTCGGTCTATGTCGGTCGGTCTATGTCATTCGGTCTATGTCGGTCGGTCTATGTCTGTCATTCTATGTCGGTCGTTCTATGTCGGGCCGTTTATATCGGTCGGACTAAATCGGTCGGTTGGTCTTGGTCGGTCGGTCTATGTTGGTTGGCCGGTCTATGTCGGTCAGTCCATGTCAGGCAGTCTATGTCGGTCGGTCTATGTCAGTCGGTCCATCCATGTCGCTCGGTTGGTCTTGGTCGGTCGGTCCATGTCGATCGGTCCATGTCGTTCGGTCTATGTTGGTCGGTCTATGTCGGACGTTCTATGTCGTTCGGTCTATGTCGTTCGGTCTATGTCTATCGGTCTATGTCGGTCGGTTTATGTCGTTCGGTCTATGTCGTCCGGTCTATGTCGGTCGGTCGGTCTATGTCGGTTGTTCGGGCTATGTCGGTCGGGCTATGTCGGTCGGTCTATGTTGTTCGGTCTATGTCGGTCGGTCTATGTCAGTCGGTCTATGTCGGTCGGTTAGTCTCTGTCGGTCGGTCTATGTCGTTCAGTCTATGTCGTTTGGTCGGTCTATGTCGTTCGGTCTATATCGGTCTATGTCGGTCGGTCTATGTCGGTCGGTCGGTCTATGTCGATCGGTCGGTCTATGTCAGTCGGTCTATGTCGGTCGTTCGGTCTATGTCGGTCGTTCGGTCTATGTTGTTCGGTCTATGTCGCTCGGTCTATGTCGCTGGGTCTATGACGGTCGGTCTATTTCGCTTGGTCTATGTCGGTTGGTCTATGTCGTTTGGTCGGTCTATGTCGCTCGATCTATGTTGTTCGGTCTATGTCCATCAGTCTATCTCAGTCGGTCTATGTCGTTCGGTCTATATCGCTCAATGTCGGTCGTTCGGTCTATATCGATCGGTCTATGTCAGTCAGTCTATGTCGGTCGTTCGGTCTATGCCGGTAGGTCTATGTTGGTCGGTCGGTCCATGTCGGTTGGTCTATGTCGGTTTGTCCGACTATGTTGGTCGGTCGGTCTTGGTCGGTCGGTCCATGTCGATCTATCCATGTGGTTTGGTCTATGTCGGTCGGTCTATGTCGGTCGGTCGGTGTATGTCGGTCGGTCTATGTCGGTCGGTCTGCCTATGTCGGTAGGTCTATTTCGGTCGGTCTATGTCGGTCATTCTATGTCGGTCGTTCTATGTCGGTCGGTCAATGTCGGTCGGTCTATGTCGCTCGGTCTATGTCGCTCGGTCTATGTCGGTCGATCCGTCTATGTCTTTCGGTCTATGTCGGTCGGTCAATGTCATTCGGTCTATGTCGTTCGGTCTATGTCGGTCGGTCGGTCAATGTCATTCGGTCTATGTCGTTCGGTCTATGTCGGTCGGTCGGTCTATGTCGGTTGTTCGGTCTATGTCAGTCGGTCGGTCTATGTCGGTCGGTCTATGTTGTTCGGTCTATGTCGGTCGGTCTATGTCGGTCGGTCTATGTCAGTCGGTCTATGTCGGTCGGTCTATGTCGTTCGGTCTATGTCGATCGGTCGGTCTATGTCAGTCGGTCTATGTCGTTCGGTCTATGTCGCTCGGTCTATGTCGCTGGGTCTATGACGGTCGGTCTATTTCGCTCGGTCTATGTCGGTTGGTCTACGTCGTTTGGTCGGTCTATGTCGGTCAGTCTATGTAGCTCGATCTATATTGTTCGGTCTATGTCCGTCGGTCTATCTCGGTCGGTCTATGTCGTTCGGTCTATAACGGTCTATGTCTTTCGATCGGTCTATGTCAGTCAGACAATGTCGGTCGTTCGGTCTATGTCAGTCGGTCTATGTCGGTCGGTCGGTCTATGTCGGTCGGTCGGTCTTGGTCGGTCGGTCCATGTCGATCTGTCCATGTGGTTCGGTCTATGTCGGTCGTTCTATGTCGGTCGGTCGGTGTATGTCGGTCGGTCTGTCCATGTCGGTCGGTCTATTTCGGTCGGTCTCTGTCGGTCGTTCTACGTCGGTCGTTCTATGTCGGTCGGTCTATGTCGGTCGGTCTATGTCGTTCGGTCTATGTCGTTCGGTCTATGTCGGTCGATCCGTCTATGTCGTTCGGTCTATGTCTGTCGGTCGGTCTATGTCGTTCGGTCTATGTCGGTCAGTCTATGTCGGTTGGTCAGTCTATGTCGGTTGGACGGTCTATGTCGGTTGTTCGGTCTATGTCGGTCGGTCGTTCTATGTCGGGCCGTTTATATCGGTCGGACTAAATCGGTCGGTTGGTCTTGGTCGGTCGGTCTGTCTATGTTGGTTGGCCGGTCTATGTCGGTCGGTCCATGTCAAGCGGTCTATGTCGTTCGGTCTATGTCGGTCGGTCGGTCTATGTCGGTTGTTCGGTCTATGTCGGTCGGTCTATGTCAGTCGGTCTATGTCGGTCGGTTAGTCTCTGTCGGTCGGTCTATGTCGTTCGGTCTATGTCGTTTGGTCGGTCTATGTCGTTCGGTCTATATCGGTCTATGTCGGTCGGTCTATGTCGGTTGGTCAGTCTATGTCGGTTGGACGGTCTATGTAGGTTGTTCGGTCTATGTCGGTCGGTCGTTCTATGTCGGGCCGTTTATATCGGTCGGACTAAATCGGTCGGTTGGTCTTGGTCGGTCGGTCTGTCTATGTTGGATGGTCGGTCTATGTCGGTCGGTCCACGTCAGGCGCTCTATGTCGTTCGGTCTATGTCGGTCGGTCTATGTCGTTCCGTCTATGTCGGTCGGTCTATGTCGGTCGATCTATGTCATTCGGTCTATGTCGGTCGGTCTATGTCGTTCGGTCTATGTCGGTCGGTCTATGTCAGTCGGTCTAGTTCGGTCGGTCTAGGTCGCTCGGTCTATGTCGCTCGGTCTATGTCGGTCGGTCCGTCTATGTCGGTCGGTCGGTCTTGGTCGGTCGGTCCATGTCGATCGGTATATGTCGTTTGGTCTATGTTGGTCGGTCGGTCTACGTCAGTCGGTCTATGTCGGTCGGTCCGTCTATGCCGGTCGGTCGGTCTTGGCCGGTCGGTCCATGTCGATCTGTCCATGTGGTTCGGTCTATGTCGGTCGGTCTATGTAGGTCGGTCTATGTCGGTCGGTCTATGTCGTTCGGTCTATGTCGGTCGGTCTATGTCGGTCTTTCTACGTCGGTCGTTCTATGTCGGTCGGTCTATGTCGGTCGGTCTATGTCGATCGGTCTATGCCGTTCGGTCTATGTCAGTCAATCCGTCTATGTCGTTCGGCCTCAGTCTGTCCGTCGGTCTATGTCGGTCGGTCGTTCTATGTCGGTCGTTCTATGTCAGTCGGGCTATGTCGGTCGGTCTATGTCGTTCGGTCTATGTCGGTCGGTCTATGTCGGTCGATCCGTCTATGTCGTTCGGTCTATGTTGTCGGTCGGTCTATGTCGGTCAGTCTATGTCGGTTGGTCAGTCTATGTCTGTTGGACGGTCTATGTAGGTTGTTCGGTCTATGACGGTCGGTCGTTCTATGTCGGGCCGTTTATATCGGTCGGACTAAGTCGGTCGGTTCGTCTTGGACGGTCAGTCTGTCTATGTTGGTTGGTCGGTCTATGTCGGTCGTTCCATGTCAGGCGGTCTATGTCGTTCGGTCTATGTCGGTCGGTCTATGTCGTTCCGCCTATGTCGGTCGGTCTATGTCGGTCGGTCTATGTCATTCGGTCTATGTCGGTCGGTCTATGTCGTTCGGTCTATGTAGGTCGGTCTATGTCGTTCGGTCTATGTCAGTCGGTCTACGTCGGTCGGTCTAGGTCGCTCGGTCTATGTCGGTCGGTCGGTCTATGTTGGTCGGTCAGCCTACGTCGGTCGGTCTATGTCTTTCGGTTTATGTCGGTCGGTCTATGTCGGTCGGTCAGTCGGTATATGTCGGTAGGTCTATCTATGTCGCTCGGTCTCTGTTGTTCTGACTATGTCAGTCGGTCGGTCTATGTCAGTCGGTCTATGTCGGTCGGTCTATGTCGGTCGGTCTGTATTGTTCGGTGTATGTCGGTCAGTCTATGTTGCTCGGTCTATGTCGGTCGGTCTATGTCGGTCAGTCGCTCTATGTCGGTCAGACTATCTCGGTCGGTCGGTCTGTCTATGTGGGTTGGTCGGTCTATGTCGGTTGGTCCATGTCAGGCGGTCTATGTCGTTCCGTCTATGTCGTTTGGTCTATGTAGTTCGGTCTACGTCGGGCGGTTTATGTCGGTCGGACTATGTCGGTCAGTCCATCTTGGTTGGTCAGTCTATGTCGGTCGGTTTATGTCGGTTGGTCTATTTCATTTGGTCGGTCTATGTCGGTCGGTCGGACATTGTCGGTCGATCTATGTCGGTTGGTCGGTCAAAGTCGGTCGGTCAGTCTCTGTTGGTCAGTCTATGTTGGTCGGTCTATGTCGGTTCGTCTATGTCGGTCAGTCGGTCTATGTCGGTCGGACTATGTCGGTCGGTCGGTCTATATCGTTCGGTCTATGTCGGTCATTCTTTGGCGGTCGTTCAGTCTATGTCAGTCGGTCGGTCTATGTCAGTCGGTCTATGTCGGTCGGTCTATATCGTTCGGTGTATGTCGGTCAGTCTATGTTGTTCACACTATGTCGGTCGGTCTATGTCTCTCAGTCGGTCTATGTCGGTCAGTCTATGTTGTTCACTCTATGTCGATCGGTCTATGTCGTTCAGTCTATGTCGGTCGGTCTATGACGGTCGGTCTATGTCATTCGGTCAATGTCAGTCGGTTTATGTCGTTCCGTCTTTGTCGGTCGGTCTATGTCAGTCGGTCTATGTCGGTCGGTCAGTCTATGTCGTTCGGTCTATGTCGGTCAGTCTATGTTGGTCGGTCTATGTCGGTCGGTCTATATCGTTCGGTCTATGTCTGTTCGGTCTATGTTACTCGGTCTATGTCGGTCAGTCGATCTATGTCGGACGGTCTATGTCGGTCGGATTATGTTGATCGGTCTATGTCGTTCGGTCAGTCTTTGTCGGCTGTTCAGTCTATGTCGGGCGGTCTCTGTCGGTCGGTCTATGTCGGTCGGTCGGTCTCTGTCGGTTGGTCTATTTCGTTCGGTCTATGTCGGTTGGTCTGTATCCGTCGGTCGGTGTATGTCGGTCGGTCAATGTCAGTCGGTCGGTCTATGTCGGTCAGCCGGTTTACGTCAGACGGTCGGGCATGGTTGGTCAGTCTATGTCGCTCGGTCTATTTCGGTCGGTCGGTCGGTCTATGACGGTCATTCAGTCTATGTCGTTCGGTCTATGTCGGTCGTTCGGTCTATGTCGGTCTATGTCGGTCGTTCGGTCTATGTCGTTCGGTTGGTCTATGTCGGTCGGTCTATGTCGTTCGGTCTATGTCGGTCGATCCGTCTATGTCGTTCGGTCTATGTCTGTCGGTCGGTCTATGTCGGTCGGTCGGTCGGTCCATGTCGGTCAGTCTATGTCGGTTGGTCAGTCTATGTCGGTTGGACGGTCTATTTAGGTTGTTCGGTCTATGTCGGTCGGTCGTTCTATGTCGGGCCGTTTATATCGGTTGGACTAAGTCGCTAGGTTGGTCTTGGTCGGTTGGTCTGTCTATGTTGGTTGGTCGGTCTATGTCGGTCGGTCCATGTCAGGCGGTCTATGTCGTTCGGTCTGTGTCGGTCGGTCTATGTCGTTCCGTCTATGTCGGTTGGTCTATGTTGGTCGGTCTATGTCATTCGGTCTATGTCGGTCGGTCTATGTCATTCGGTCTATGTCGGTCGGTCTAGGTCGCTCGGTCTATGTCGGTCGGTCGGTCTATGTCGGTCGCTCTATGTCGGTTGGTCCGGCTACGTCGGTCGGTCGGTCTTGGTCGGTCGGTGTATTCGGTCGGTCTATGTCGGTCGGTCTATGTCATTCGGTCTATGTCGGTCGGTCTATGTCGGTCAGTCTATGTGGTTTGGTCTATGTCGTTCAGTCTATGTCGGTCGGTCCGTCTATGTCGCTCGGTCGGTCTTGGTCGGTCGGTCCATGTCAATCGGTCCATGTCATTCGGTCTATGTTGGTCGGTCTATGTCGGACGTTCTATGTCGTTCGGTCTATGTCGTTCGGTCTATGTCTATCGGTCTATGTCGGTCGGTCTATGTCGTTCGGTCTATGTCGTTCGGTCTATGTCGGTCGGTCGGTCTATGTCGGTTGTTCGGTCTATGTCGGTCGGGCTATGTCGGTCGGTCTATGTTGTTCGGTCTATGTCGGTCGGTCTATGTCAGTCGGTCTATGTCGGTCGGTTAGTCTCTGTCGGTCGGTCTATGTCGTTCGGTCTATGTCGTTTGGTCGGTCTATGTCGTTCGGTCTATATCGGTCTATGTCGGTCGGTCTATGTCGGTCGGTCGGTCTATGTCGATCGGTCGGTCTATGTCAGTCGGTCTATGTCGGTCGTTCGGTCTATGTCGGTCATTCGGTCTATGTCGTTCGGTCTGTGTCAGTCGGTCTACGTCGGTCGGTCTAGGTCGCTCGGTCTAAGTCGGTCGGTCGGTCTATATCGGTCGGTCCGTCTATGTCGGTCGGTCGGTCTTGGTCGGTCCATGTCGATCGGTCCATGTCGTTTGGTCTATGTTGGTCGGTCGGTATAAGTCGGTCGGTCTATGTCGGTCGTTCTATGTCATTCCGTCTATGTCGGTCGGTCTATGTCGGTCGGTCTATGTCGTTTGGTCTATGTCGTTCGGTCTATGTCGGTCGATCCGTCTATGTCGTTCGGTCTATGTCGGTCGGTCGGTCTATGTCGTTCGGTCTATGTCGTTCGGTCTATGTCGCTCGGTCTATGTCAGTCGTTCTATGTCTGTTGGTCGGTCTATGTCGGTCGGTCTACGTCGGTCGGTGTATGTTAGTCGGTCGATCTATATCGGTCAGTCTATGTAGGTCGGTCTATGTCTATCGGTCTATGTCGGTCGGTTTATGTCGTTCGGTCTATGTCGGTCGGTCTATGTCGGTAGATCCGTCTATGTCGTTCGGTCTCTGTCTGTCGGTCGGTCTATGTCGGTCGGTCGGTCTATGTCGGTCAGTCTATGTCGGTTGGTCAGTCTATGTCCGTTGGACGTTCTATGTAGGTTGTTCGGTCTTGTCAGTCGGTCGTTCTACGTCGGGCCGTTTATATCGGTCGGACTAAATCGGTCGGTTGGTCTTGGTCGGTCGGTCTGTCTTTGTTGGATGGTCGGTCTATGTCGGTCGGTCCATGTCAGGCGCTCTATGTCGCTCGGTCTATGTCGGTCGGTCTATGTCGTTCCGTCTATGTCGGTCGGTCTATGTCGGTCGGTCTATGTCATTCGGTCTATGTCGGTCGGTCTATGTCGTTCGGTCTATGTCAGTCGGTCTAGTTCGGTCGGTCTAGGTCGCTCGATCTATGTCGGTCGGTCGGTCGGTCTACGTCAGTCGGTCTATGTCGGTCGGTCCGTCTATGTCGGTCGGTCGGTCTTGGCCGGTCGGTCCATGTCGATCTGTCCATGTGGTTCGGTCTATGTCGGTCGGTCTATGTCGGTCGGTCTATGTCGGTCTTTCTACGTCGGTCGTTCTATGTCGGTCGGTCTATGTCGGTCGGTCTATGTCGATCGGTCTATGTCGGTCTTTCTACGTCGGTCTTTCTATGTCGGTCGGTCAATGTCGGTCGGTCTATGTCGTTCGGTCTATGTCGTTCGGTCTATGTCAGTCAATCCGTCTATGTCGTTCGGCCTCAGTCTGTCGGTCGGTCTATGTCGGTCGGTCGTTCTATGTCGGTCGGGCTATGTCGGTCGGTCTATGTCGTTCGGTCTATGTCGGTCGGTCTATGTCGGTCGATCCGTCTATGTCGTTCGGTCTATGTTGTCGGTCGGTCTATGTCGGTCAGTCTATGTCGGTTGGTCAGTCTATGTCTGTTGGACGGTCTATGTAGGTTGTTCGGTCTATGACGATCGGTCGTTCTATGTCGGGCCGTTTATATCGGTCGGACTAAGTCGGTCGGTTCGTCTTGGACGGTCAGTCTGTCTATGTTGGTTGGTCGGTCTATGTCGGTCGTTCCATGTCAGGCGGTCTATGTCGTTCGGTCTATGTCGGTCGGTCTATGTCGTTCCGCCTCTGTCGGTCGGTCTATGTCGGTCGGTCTATGTCATTCGGTCTATGTCGGTCGGTCTATGTCGTTCGGTCTATGTAGGTCGGTCTATGTCGTTCGGTCTATGTCAGTCGGTCTACGTCGGTCGGTCTAGGTCGCTCGGTCTATGTCGGTCGGTCGGTCTATGTTGGTCGGTCAGCCTACGTCGGTCGGTCTATGTCTTTCGGTTTATGTCGGTCGGTCTATGTCGGTCGGTCGGTCGGTATATGTCGGTAGGTCTATCTATGTCGCTCAGTCTCTGTTGTTCTGACTATGTCAGTCGGTCGGTCTATGTCAGTCGGTCTATGTCGGTCGGTCTATGTCGGTCGGTCTGTATTGTTCGGTGTATGTCGGTCAGTCTATGTTGCTCGGTCTATGTCGGTCGGTCTATGTCGGTCAGTCGGTCTATGTCGGTCAGACTATCTCGGTCGGTCGGTCTGTCTATGTGGGTTGGTCGGTCTATGTCGGTTGGTCCATGTCAGGCGGTCTATGTCGTTCCGTCTATGTCGTTTGGTCTATGTAGTTCGGTCTACGTCGGGCGGTTTATGTCGGTCGGACTATGTCGGTCAGTCCATCTTGGTTGGTCAGTCTATGTCGGTCGGTTTATGTCGGTTGGTCTATTTCATTTGGTCGGTCTATGTCGGTCGGTCGGACATTGTCGGTCGATCTATGTCGGTTGGTCGGTCAAAGTCGGTCGGTCAGTCTCTGTTGGTCAGTCTATGTTGGTCGGTCTATGTCGGTTCGTCTATGTCGGTCGGTCGGTCTATGTCGGTCGGACTATGTCGGTCGGTCGGTCTATATCGTTCGGTCTATGTCGGTCATTCTTTGGCGGTCGTTCAGTCTATGTCAGTCGGTCGGTCTATGTCAGTCGGTCTATGTCGGTCGGTCTATATCGTTCGGTGTATGTCGGTCAGTCTATGTTGTTCACTCTATGTCGGTCGGTCTATGTCTCTCAGTCGGTCTATGTCGGTCAGTCTATGTTGTTCACTCTATGTCGATCGGTCTATGTCGTTCAGTCTATGTCGGTCGGTCTATGACGGTCGGTCTATGTCGTTCGGTCAATGTCAGTCGGTCTATGTCGTTCCGTCTTTGTCGGTCGGTCTATGTCAGTCGGTCTATGTCAGTCGGTCAGTCTATGTCGTTCGGTCTATGTCGGTCAGTCTATGTTGGTCGGTCTATGTCGGTCGGTCTATATCGTTCGGTCTATGTCTGTTCGGTCTATGTTACTCGGTCTATGTCGGTCGGTCGATCTATGTCGGACGGTCTATGTCGGTCGGATTATGTTGGTCGGTCTATGTCGTTCGGTCAGTCTTTGTCGGTCGTTCAGTCTATGTCGGGCGGTCTCTGTCGGTCGGTCTATGTCGGTCGGTCGGTCTATGTCGGTTGGTCTATTTCGTTCGGTCTATTTCGGTTGGTCTGTATCGGTCGGTCGGTGTATGTCGGTCGGTCAATGTCAGTCGGTCGATCTATGTCGGTCAGCCGGTTTACGTCAGACGGTCGGACATGGTTGGTCAGTCTATGTCGCTCGGTCTATTTCGGTCGGTCGGTCTATGTCGGTCTATGTCGGTCTATGTCGGTCGGTCTATGTTGTTCGGTCTATGTCGGTCGATCCGTCTATGTCGTTCGGTCTATGTCTGTCGGTCGGTCTATGTCGGTCGGTCGGTCGGTCCATGTCGGTCAGTCTATGTCGGTTGGTCAGTCTATGTCGGTTGGACAGTCTATGTAGGTTGTTCGGTCTATGTCGGTCGGTCGTTCTATGTCGGGCCGTTTATATCGGTCGGACTAAGTCGCTAGGTTGGTCTTGGTCGGTTGGTCTGTCTATGTTGGTTGGTCGGTCTATGTCGGTCGGTCCATGTCAGGCGGTCTATGTCGGTCGCTCTATGTCGGTCGGTCTATGTCGTTCCATCTATGTCGGTCGGTCTATGTCGGTCGGTCTATGTCGTTCCATCTATGTCGGTCGGTCTATGTCGTTCGGTCAGTCTTTGTCGGTCGTTTGGTCTATGTCGTACGGTCTCTGTCAGTCGGTCTATGTCGGTCGGCCGGTCTATGTCGGTTGGTCTGTGTCGGTCGGTCGGTGTATGTCGGTCGGTCAATGTCAGTCGGTCGGTCTATGTCGGTCAGTCGGTTTAAGTCAGTCGGTCGGACATGGTTGGTCAGTCTATGTCGATCGGTCTATTTCGGTCGGTCGGTCTATGACGGTCATTCAGTCTATGTCGTTCGGTCTATGTCGGTCATTCGATCTATGTCGGTCGTTCGGTCTATGTCGGTAGGTTGGTCTCGGTTGGTCGGTCTATGTCGGTCGGTCTTTCTCGATCGGTCTATGTCGGTCGGTCTATGTTGGTCGGTCGGTCTATGTCGTTCGTTCTATGTCGGTCGGTCTATGTCGGTCGGTCTATGTCGGTCGGTCTATGTCGGTCGGTCTATGTCGTTCGGTCTATGTCGGTCCGTCTATGTCGTTCGGTCTATGTCTGTCGGTCGGTCTATGTCGGTCGGTCGGTCGGTCCATGTCGGTCAGTCTATGTCGGTTGGTCAGTCTATGTCGGTTGGACGGTCTATGTAGTTTGTTCGGTCTATGTCAGTCGGTCGTTCAATGTCGGGCCGTTTAAATCGGTCGGACTAAGTCGGTCGGTTGGTCTTGGTCGGTTGGTCTGTCTATGTTGGTTGGTCGGTCTATGTCGGTCGGTCCATGTCAGGCGGTCTATGTCGTTCGGTCTGTGTCGGTCGGTCTATGTCGTTCCGTCTATGTCGGTTGGTCTATGTTGGTCGGTCTATGTCATTCGGTCTATGTCGGTCGGTCTATGTCATTCGGTCTATGTCGGTCGATCTATGTTGTTCGGTCTATGTCAGTCGGTCTATGTCGGTCGGTCTAGGTCGCTCGGTCTATGTCGGTCGGTCGGTCTATGTCGGTCGCTCTATGTCGGTTGGTCCGGCTATGTCGGTCGGTCGGTCTTGGTCGGTCGGTGTATTCGGTCGGTCTATGTCGGTCGGTCTATGTCATTCGGTCTATGTCGGTCGGTCTATGTCGGTCAGTCTATGTGGTTTGGTCTATGTCGTTCAGTCTATGTCGGTCGGTCCGTCTGTGTCGCTCGGTCGGTCTTGGTCGGTCGGTCCATGTCGATCGGTCCATGTCATTCGGTCTATGTTGGTCGGTCTATGTCGGACGTTCTATGTCGTTCGGTCTATGTCGTTCGGTCTATGTCTATCGGTCCATGTCGGTCAGTCTATGTCGGTTGGTCAGTCTATGTCGGTTGGACAGTCTATGTAGGTTGTTCGGTCTATGTCGGTCGGTCGTTCTATGTCGGGCCGTTTATATCGGTCGGACTAAGTCGCTAGGTTGGTCTTGGTCGGTTGGTCTGTCTATGTTGGTTGGTCGGTCTATGTCGGTCGGTCCATGTCAGGCGGTCTATGTCGGTCGCTCTATGTCGGTCGGTCTATGTCGTTCCATCTATGTCGGTCGGTCTATGTCGGTCGGTCTATGTCGTTCCATCTATGTCGGTCGGTCTATGTCGTTCGGTCAGTCTTTGTCGGTCGTTTGGTCTATGTCGTACGGTCTCTGTCAGTCGGTCTATGTCGGTCGGCCGGTCTATGTCGGTTGGTCTGTGTCGGTCGGTCGGTGTATGTCGGTCGGTCAATGTCAGTCGGTCGGTCTATGTCGGTCAGTCGGTTTAAGTCAGTCGGTCGGACATGGTTGGTCAGTCTATGTCGATCGGTCTATTTCGGTCGGTCGGTCTATGACGGTCATTCAGTCTATGTCGTTCGGTCTATGTCGGTCATTCGATCTATGTCGGTCGTTCGGTCTATGTCGGTAGGTTGGTCTTGGTTGGTCGGTCTATGTCGGTCGGTCTTTCTCGATCGGTCTATGTCGGTCGGTCTATGTTGGTCGGTCGGTCTATGTCGTTCGTTCTATGTCGGTCGTTCTATGTCGGTCGGTCTATGTCGGTCGGTCTATGTCGTTCGGTCTATGTCGGTCGATCTGTCTATGTCGTTCGGTCTATGTCTGTCGGTCGGGCTATGTCGGTCGGTCGGTCGGTCCATGTCGGTCAGTCTATGTCGGTTGGTCAGTCTATGTCGGTTGGACGGTCTATGTAGTTTGTTCGGTCTATGTCAGTCGGTCGTTCAATGTCGGGCCGTTTAAATCGGTCGGACTAAGTCGGTCGGTTGGTCTTGGTCGGTTGGTCTGTCTATGTTGGTTGGTCGGTCTATGTCGGTCGGTCCATGTCAGGCGGTCTATGTCGTTCGGTCTGTGTCGGTCGGTCTATGTCGTTCCGTCTATGTCGGTTGGTCTATGTTGGTCGGTCTATGTCATTCGGTCTATGTCGGTCGGTCTATGTCATTCGGTCTATGTCGGTCGATCTATGTTGTTCGGTCTATGTCAGTCGGTCTATGTCGGTCGGTCTAGGTCGCTCGGTCTATGTCGGTCGGTCGGTCTATGTCGGTCGCTCTATGTCGGTTGGTCCGGCTATGTCGGTCGGTCGGTCTTGGTCGGTCGGTGTATTCGGTCGGTCTATGTCGGTCGGTCTATGTCATTCGGTCTATGTCGGTCGGTCTACGTCGGTCAGTCTATGTGGTTTGGTCTATGTCGTTCAGTCTATGTCGGTCGGTCCGTCTGTGTCGCTCGGTCGGTCTTGGTCGGTCGGTCCATGTCGATCGGTCCATGTCATTCGGTCTATGTTGGTCGGTCTATGTCAGACGTTCTATGTCGTTCGGTCTATGTCGTTCGGTCTATGTCTATCGGTCTATGTCGGTCGGTCTATGTCGTTCGGTCTATGTCGTTCGGTCTATGTCGGTCGGTCGGTCTATGTCGGTTGTTCGGTCTATGTCGGTCGGGCTATGTCGGACGGTCTATGTTGTTCGGTCTATGTCGGTCGGTCTATGTCAGTCGGTCTATGTCGGTCGGTTAGTCTCTGTCGGTCAGTCTATGTCGTTCGGTCTATGTCGTTTGGTCGGTCTATGTCGTTCGGTCTATATCGGTCTATGTCGGTCGGTCTATGTCGGTCGGTCGGTCTATGTCGATCGGTCGGTCTATGTCAGTCGGTCTATGTCGGTCGTTCGGTCTATGTCGGTCATTCGGTCTATGTCGTTCGGTCTGTGTCAGTCGGTCTACGTCGGTCGGTCTAGGTCGCTCGGTCTAAGTCGGTCGGTCGGTCTATATCGGTCGGTCCGTCTATGTTGGTCGGTCGGTCTAAGTCGGTCGGTGTATTCGGTCGGTCTATGTCAGTCGGTCTATGTCGGTCGTTCTATGTCATTCCGTCTATGTCGGTCGGTCTATGTCGGTCGGTCTCTGTCGTTTGGTCTATGTCGTTCGGTCTATGTCGGTCGATCCGTCTATGTCGTTCGGTCTATGTCGGTCGGTCGGTCTATGTCGTTCGGTCTATGTCGTTCGGTCTATGTCGCTCGGTCTATGTCAGTCGTTCTATGTCTGTTGGTCGGTCTATGTCGGTCGGTCTACGTCGGTCGGTGTATGTTAGTCGGTCGATCTATGTCGGTCAGTCTATGTCGGTCGGTCTATGTCTATCGGTCTATGTCGGTCGGTTTATGTCGTTCGGTCTATGTCGGTCGGTCTATGTCGGTAGATCCGTCTATGTCGTTCGGTCTCTGTCTGTCGGTCGGTCTATGTCGGTCGGTCGGTCTATGTCAGTCAGTCTATGTCGGTTGGTCAGTCTATGTCCGTTGGACGTTCTATGTAGGTTGTTCGATCTTGTCGGTCGGTCGTTCTACGTCGGGCTGTTTATATCGGTCGGACTAAATCGGTCGGTTGGTCTTGGTCGGTCGGTCTGTCTATGTTGGATGGTCGGTCTATGTCGGTCGGTCCATGTCAGGCGCTCTATGTCGTTCGGTCTATGTCGGTCGGTCTATGTCGTTCCGTCTATGTCGGTCGGTCTATGTCGGTCGGTCTATGTCATTCGGTCTATGTCGGTCGGTCTATGTCGTTCGGTCTATGTCGGTCGGTCTATGTCGTTCGGTCTATGTCCGTCGGTCTAGTTCGGTCGGTCTAGGTCGCTCGGTCTATGTCGGTCGGTCGGTCGGTCAGTCTACGTCAGTCGGTCTATGTCGGTCGGTCCGTCTATGTCGGTCGGTGGGTCTTGGCCGGTCGGTCCATGTCAATCTGTCCATGTGGTTCGGTCTATGTCGGTCGGTCTATGTCGGTCGGTCTATGTCGTTCAGTCTATGTCGGTCGGTCTATGTCGGTCTTTCTACGTCGGTCTTTCTATGTCGGTCGGTCAATGTCGGTCGGTCTATGTCGTTCGGTCTATGTCGTTCGGTCTATGTCAGTCAATCCGTCTATGTCGTTCGGCCTCAGTCTGTCGGTCGGTCTATGTCGGTCGGTCGTTCTATGTCGGTCGGGCTATGTCGGTCGGTCTATGTCGTTCGGTCTATGTCGGTCGGTCTATGTCGGTCGATCCGTCTATGTCGTTCGGTCTATGTTGTCGGTCGGTCTATGTCGGTCAGTCTATGTCGGTTGGTCAGTCTATGTCTGTTGGACGGTCTATGTAGGTTGTTCGGTCTATGACGATCGGTCGTTCTATGTCGGGCCGTTTATATCGGTCGGACTAAGTCGGTCGGTTCGTCTTGGACGGTCAGTCTGTCTATGTTGGTTGGTCGGTCTATGTCGGTCGTTCCATGTCAGGCGGTCTATGTCGTTCGGTCTATGTCGGTCGGTCTATGTCGTTCCGCCTCTGTCGGTCGGTCTATGTCGGTCGGTCTATGTCATTCGGTCTATGTCGGTCGGTCTATGTCGTTCGGTCTATGTAGGTCGGTCTATGTCGTTCGGTCTATGTCAGTCGGTCTACGTCGGTCAGTCTAGGTCGCTCGGTCTATGTCGGTCGGTCGGTCTATGTTGGTCGGTCAGCCTACGTCGGTCGGTCTATGTCTTTCGGTTTATGTCGGTCGGTCTATGTCGGTCGGTCGGTATATGTCGGTAGGTCTATCTATGTCGCTCGGTCTCTGTTGTTCTGACTATGTCAGTCGGTCGGTCTATGTCAGTCGGTCTATGTCGGTCGGTCTATGTCGGTCGGTCTGTATTGTTCGGTGTATGTCGGTCAGTCTATGTTTTTCGGTCGGTCTATGTTGTTCGGTCGGTCTATGTCAGTCGTTCGGTCTATGTCGGTCGGTCGGTCTATGTCGGTCGGTCTATGTCGGTCGGTCTATGTCGGTCGGTCTAATTCGGTCGGTCTAATTCGGTCGGTCGGTCTTTGTTGGTCGATCTTTGTCGTGTGGTCGGTCAAAGTCGGTCGGTCAGTCTCTGTTGGTCAGTCTATGTTGGTTGGTCTATGTCGGTTGGTCTATGTTGGTCGGTGTATGTCGGTTGGTCAGTCTATGTCGGTCGGATGGTCTATGTTGGTTGTTCGGTCTATGTCGGTCAGTCTATTTCGGTCGGTGGGTCTATGTCGGTAGATCCGTCTATGTCGTTCGGTCTCTGTCTGTCGGTCGGTCTATGTCGGTCGGTCGGTCTATGTCGGTCAGTCTATGTCGGTTGGTCAGTCTATGTCCGTTGGACGTTCTATGTAGGTTGTTCGGTCTTGTCGGTCGGTCGTTCTACGTCGGGCCGTTTATATCGGTCGGACTAAATCGGTCGGTTGGTCTTGGTCGGTCGGTCTGTCTATGTTGGATGGTCGGTCTATGTCGGTCGGTCCATGTCAGGCGCTCTATGTCGTTCGGTCTATGTCGGTCGGTCTATGTCGTTCCGTCTATGTCGGTCGGTCTATGTCGGTCGGTCTATGTCATTCGGTCTATGTCGGTCGGTCTATGTCGTTCGGTCTATGTCGGTCGGTCTATGTCGTTCGGTCTATGTCAGTCGGTCTAGTTCGGTCGGTCTAGGTCGCTCGGTCTATGTCGGTCGGTCGGTCGGTCAGTCTACGTCAGTCGGTCTATGTCGGTCGGTCCGTCTATGTCGGTCGGTGGGTCTTGGCCGGTCGGTCCATGTCAATCTGTCCATGTGGTTCGGTCTATGTCGGTCGGTCTATGTCGGTCGGTCTATGTCGTTCAGTCTATGTCGGTCGGTCTATGTCGGTCTTTCTACGTCGGTCTTTCTATGTCGGTCGGTCAATGTCGGTCGGTCTATGTCGTTCGGTCTATGTCGTTCGGTCTATGTCAGTCAATCCGTCTATGTCGTTCGGCCTCAGTCTGTCGGTCGGTCTATGTCGGTCGGTCGTTCTATGTCGGTCGGGCTATGTCGGTCGGTCTATGTCGTTCGGTCTATGTCGGTCGGTCTATGTCGGTCGATCCGTCTATGTCGTTCGGTCTATGTTGTCGGTCGGTCTATGTCGGTCAGTCTATGTCGGTTGGTCAGTCTATGTCTGTTGGACGGTCTATGTAGGTTGTTCGGTCTATGACGATCGGTCGTTCTATGTCGGGCCGTTTATATCGGTCGGACTAAGTCGGTCGGTTCGTCTTGGACGGTCAGTCTGTCTATGTTGGTTGGTCGGTCTATGTCGGTCGTTCCATGTCAGGCGGTCTATGTCGTTCGGTCTATGTCGGTCGGTCTATGTCGTTCCGCCTCTGTCGGTCGGTCTATGTCGGTCGGTCTATGTCATTCGGTCTATGTCGGTCGGTCTATGTCGTTCGGTCTATGTAGGTCGGTCTATGTCGTTCGGTCTATGTCAGTCGGTCTACGTCGGTCAGTCTAGGTCGCTCGGTCTATGTCGGTCGGTCGGTCTATGTTGGTCGGTCAGCCTACGTCGGTCGGTCTATGTCTTTCGGTTTATGTCGGTCGGTCTATGTCGGTCGGTCGGTATATGTCGGTAGGTCTATCTATGTCGCTCGGTCTCTGTTGTTCTGACTATGTCAGTCGGTCGGTCTATGTCAGTCGGTCTATGTCGGTCGGTCTATGTCGGTCGGTCTGTATTGTTCGGTGTATGTCGGTCAGTCTATGTTGCTCGGTCTATGTCGGTCGGTCTATGTCGGTCAGTCGGTCTATGTCGGTCAGACTATCTCGGTCGGTCGGTCTGTCTATGTGGGTTGGTCGGTCTATGTCGGTTGGTCCATGTCAGGCGGTCTATGTCGTTCCGTCTATGTCGTTTGGTCTATGTAGTTCGGTCTACGTCGGGCGGTTTATGTCGGTCGGACTATGTCGGTCAGTCCATCTTGGTTGGTCAGTCTATGTCGGTCGGTTTATGTCGGTTGGTCTATTTCATTTGGTCGGTCTATGTCGGTCGGTCGGACATTGTCGGTCGATCTATGTCGGTTGGTCGGTCAAAGTCGGTCGGTCAGTCTCTGTTGGTCAGTCTATGTTGGTCGGTCTATGACGGTCCATCGGTCTTTGTCATTCGGTCTATGTCGGTCGTTCTATGTCGCTCGTTCGGTCTATGTCGGTCGGTCGGTCTATGTCGGTCGGTCTATGTCGTTCGGTCTATGTCGGTCGGTCTATGTCGGTAGGTCGGTCTATGTCGGACAGTCGGTCTATGTCGTCCGGTCTATGTCGGTCGTTCGGTCTATGTCGGTCGTTCGGTCTATGTCGTTCGGTCTATGTCGGTCGGTCCATGTCGGTCAGTCTTTGTCGGTCGTTCGGTCTATGTCAGTCGGTCTATGTCGGACTGTCGGTCTATGTCGGTCAGTCTAGGTCGTTCGGTTGGTCTATGTCGGTCGTTTGGTCTATGTCGGTCGGTCAGTCTATGTCGTTCAGTCTATGTCGGTCGGTCTATGTCGGTCGGTCGGTCAAAGTCGGTCGGTCAGTCTATGTCGGTCGGTCTATGTCAGTCGGTCTATGTCGGTCAGTCGGTCTATGTCGATCGGACGGTCTATGTCGGTCGGTCGGTCTATGTCGGTCAGTCTATGTCGGTCGGACTATGTCGGTCGGTCAGTCTTGGTTGGTCGGTCTGTCTATGTCGGTCGGTCCATGTCAGGCGGACTATGTCGTTCGGTCTATGTAGTTCGGTCTAGGTCGGTCGGTCTATATCGGTCGGGCTATGTCGGTCGGTGTATGTCGTTCGGTCTATGTCGTTCGGTCGGTCTATGTCAGTCGGTCTATGTCGGTCGGTCTATGTCGGTCGGTCGCTTTATGTCGGTCGGTCTATGTTGGTCAGTCTATGTTTTTCGGTCGGTCTATGTTGTTCGGTCGGTCTATGTCAGTCGTTCGGTCTATGTCGGTCGGTCGGTCTATGTCGGTCGGTCTAATTCGGTCGGTCTAATTCGGTCGGTCGGTCTTTGTTGGTCGATCTTTGTCGTGTGGTCGGTCAAAGTCGGTCGGTCAGTCTCTGTTGGTCAGTCTATGTTGGTTGGTCTATGTCGGTTGGTCTATGTTGGTCGGTGTATGTCGGTTGGTCAGTCTATGTCGGTCGGATGGTCTATGTTGGTTGTTCGGTCTATGTCGGTCAGTCTATTTCGGTCGGTAGGTCTATGTCGGGCGGTTTATGTCGGTCGGACTTTGTCCGTCGGTCGGTCTTGGTCGGTCGGTCTCTCTAAGTCGGTTGGTCGGTCTATGTCGTTCGGTCGGTCTATGTCGTACGGGCGGTCTATATCGGTCGGTCTATCTCGGACGTTCGGTCTATGTCGGTCGGTCGGTCTATTTCGGTCGGTCTATGTCGTTCGGTCGGTCTATGTCGGTCGGTCTATGTTGCTCGGTCTATGTCGGTCGGTCTATGTCGTTTGGTCGGTCTATGTCGGTCGGTCTATGTCAGTCGGTCTATGTCGCTCGGTCTATGTCGGTCGGTCTATGTCGTTTGGTCGGTCTATATCGGTCGTTCGGTCTATGTCGTTCGGTCTATGTCGTTCGGTCGGTGTATGTCGGTCGGTGTATGTCGGTCGGTCTATTTCAGTCGGTCTAATTTGGTCGGTCTATGTCAGTTGGTCGGTCTTTGTCGGTCGATCTTTGTCGGGTGGTCGATCAAAGTCGGTCGGTCAGTCTCTGTTGGTCAGTCTATGTTGGTCGGTCTATGTCGGTTGGCCTAAGTCGGTCGGTGTATGTCGGTTGGTCAGTCTATGTCAGTCGGATGGTCTATGTTGGTTGTTCGGTCTATGTCGTACGGTCTGTGTCGGTCGGTCGGTCTATGTCGTTCGGTCTATGTTGGTCGGTCTGTGTCGTTCAGTCATCTATATCGGTCTCTCTATGTCGGTCGTTCGGTCTATGTCGGTTGGTTGGTCTATGTCGTTCGGTCTACGTCGTTCGGTCGGTCTATGTCGTACGGTCGGTCAATATCGGTCAGTCTATGTCGGTCGTTCGGTCTATGTCGGTCGATCGGTCTATGTCGTTCGGTCTATGTCAGTCGGTCTATGCCGTTCAGTCGGTCTATGTTGCTCGGTCTATGTCGGTCGGTCTATGTCGTTTGGTCGGTCTGTGTCGGTCGGTCTATGTCGTTCGGTCTATGTCGGTCGGTCTATGTCGCTCGGTCTATGTCGTTTGGTCGGTCTATGTCGGTCGTTCGGTCTATATCGATCGGTCTATGTCAGTCAGTCTATGTCATTCGTTCGGTTTAGGTCGGTCGGTCTATGTCGGTCGGTCGGTCTATGTTGGGCGGTTTATATCGGCTGGACTATGTCGGTTGGTCGGTCAATGTCAGTTGGTCATTCTATTTCGGTGGGTCGATCAGTCTATGTCGGTCGGTCTATGTCGGTTGGTCTATGTCGGTCGGTCTATGTTGTTCGGTCTATGTCGGCCGGTCTATGTCGGTCGGTCAGTCTTTGTCGGTCGTTCGGTCTATGTCGGTCGGTCTATGTCGGTCGTTCTTTGTCGTTCGGTCTATGTCGGTTGGTCTGTGTCGTTCGGTCATCTATATCGGTCTCTCCATGTCGGTTGTTTGGTCGATGTCGGTCGTTCGGTCGGTCTTTGTCGGTCGGTCTATGTCGGTCGTTCGGTCTATGTCGTTCGGTCGGTCTATGTCGGTCGTTTGGTCTATGTCGGTCGGTCAGTCTATGTCGTTCGGTCCATGTTGGTCGGTCTATATCATTCGGTCGGTCTATGTCGCTCGGTCTATGTTGGTCGGTTAGTCTCTGTCGTTCAGTCTATGTCGGTCGGTCTATGTCAGTCGGTCGGTCTATGTCATTCGGTCTATGTCGGTCGGTCTATGTCGGTCGGTCTATGTCGGTCGGTCTATGTCGGTCGGTCTATGTCGGTCGGTCGGTCTATGTCGTTCGGTCGGTCTATGTCGGTCGGTTGGTCTATGTCGGTCGGTCTATGTCGGTCGGTCTATGACGGTCGGTCTATGTCGGTCGGTCGGTCTATGTCGGTCAGTCTATGTCGGTCGGACAGTCTTGGTCGGTCGGTCTCTCTATGTTGGTCGGTCCATGTCAGGCGGTCTATGTCGTTCGGTCTATGTAGTTCGGTCTACGTCGGTTGGTCTAGGTCGGTCGGTCTATGTCGTTCGGGCTATGTCGGTCGGTCTTTATCGATCGTCTATGTCTATCGGTCGGTCTATGTCGGTCGGTCTATGTCGTTCGGTCGGTCTATGTCGGTCGGTCTATGTCGGTCGGTCGCTTTATGTCTGTCGGTCTATGTTGGTCAGTTGGTCTATGTTGTTCGGTCGGTCTAGGTCAGTCGTTCGGTCTATGTCGTTCAGTCGGTCTATGTCGGTCGTTCGGTCGGTCTATGTCGGTCGTTTGGTCTATGTCGGTCGGTCTATGTCGGTCGGTCTATGTCGTTTGGTCGGTCTATGTCGGTCGGACAATGTCGGTCGGTCTATGTCGTTCGGTCTATGTCGCTCGGTCTATGTCGGTCGGTTTATGTCGTTTGGTCGGTCTATGTTGCTCGTCCGGTCTATGTCGGTCGGTCTATGTCGGTCGGTCTATGTCGTTTGGTCGGTCTATGTCGGTCGGTCAATGTCGGTCGGTCTATGTCACTCGGTCTATGTCGGTCGGTCTGTGTCGTTTGGTCGTTCTATATCGGTCGTTTGGTCTATGTCGGTCGGTCTATGTCGGTCGGTTTATGTCGGTCGGTCTATGTCGTTTGGTCGGTCTATATCGGTCGTTCGGTTTATGTCGTTCGGTTTATGTCGTTCGGTGTATGTCGTTCGGTCTATGTCGGTTGGTCGGTCTATGTCGTTCGGTCTATGTCGTTCGGTCGGTCTATGTCGTACGGTCGGTCAATATCGGTCAGTCTATGTCGGTCGTTCGGTCTATGTCGGTGGGTCGGTCTATATCGTTCGGTCTATGTCGGTCTATGTCGTTCGGTCGGTCTATGTTGCTCGGTCTATGTCGGTCGGTCTATGTCGGTCGGTCTATGTCGTTCGGTCTATGTCGGTCGGTCTATGTCGCTCGGTCTATGTCGTTTGGTCGGTCTATGTCGGTCGTTCAGTCTATATCGATCGGTCTATATCAGTCAGTCTATGTCGGTTGGTCTGTGTCGTTCGGTCATCTATATCGGTCTCTCCATGTCGGTTGTTTGGTCGATGTCGGTCGTTCGGTCGGTCTTTGTCGGTCGGTCTATGTCGGTCGTTCGGTCTATGTCGTTCGGTCGGTCTATGTCGGTCGTTTGGTCTATGTCGGTCGGTCAGTCTATGTCGTTCGGTCCATGTTGGTCGGTCTATATCATTCGGTCGGTCTATGTCGCTCGGTCTATGTTGGTCGGTTAGTCTATGTCGTTCAGTCTATGTCGGTCGGTCTATGTCAGTCGGTCGGTCTATGTCATTCGGTCTATGTCGGTCGGTCTATGTCGGTCGGTCTATGTCGGTCGGTCTATGTCGGTCAGTCGGTCTATGTCGTTCGGTCGGTCTATGTCGGTCGGTTGGTCTATGTCGGTCGGTCTATGTCGGACAGTCTATGACGGTCGGTCTATGTCGGTCGGTCGGTCTATGTCGGTCAGTCTATGTCGGTCGGACAGTCTTGGTCGGTCGGTCTCTCTATGTTGGTCGGTCCATGTCAGGCGGTCTATGTCGTTCGGTCTATGTAGTTCGGTCTACGTCGGTTGGTCTAGGTCGGTCGGTCTATGTCGTTCGGGCTATGTCGGTCGGTCTTTATCGATCGTCTATGTCTATCGGTCGGTCTATGTCGGTCGGTCTATGTCGGTCGGTCTATGTCGGTCGGTCGCTTTATGTCTGTCGGTCTACGTTGGTCAGTTGGTCTATGTTGTTCGGTCGGTCTAGGTCAGTCGTTCGGTCTATGTCGTTCAGTCGGTCTATGTCGGTCGTTCGGTCGGTCTATGTCGGTCGTTTGGTCTATGTCGGTCGGTCTATGTCGGTCGGTCTATGTCGTTTGGTCGGTCTATGTCGGTCGGACAATGTCGGTCGGTCTATGTCGTTCGGTCTATGTCGCTCGGTCTATGTCGGTCGGTTTATGTCGTTTGGTCGGTCTATGTTGCTCGTCCGGTCTATGTCGGTCGGTCTATGTCGGTCGGTCTATGTCGTTTGGTCGGTCTATGTCGGTCGGTCAATGTCGGTCGGTCTATGTCGTTCGGTCTATGTCACTCGGTCTATGTCGGTCGGTCTGTGTCGTTTGGTCGTTCTATATCGGTCGTTTGGTCTATGTCGGTCGGTCTATGTCGGTCGGTTTATGTCGGTCGGTCTATGTCGTTTGGTCGGTCTATATCGGTCGTTCGGTTTATGTCGTTCGGTTTATGTCGTTCGGTCTATGTCGTTCGGTCTATGTCGGTTGGTCGGTCTATGTCGTTCGGTCTATGTCGTTCGGTCGGTCTATGTCGTACGGTCGGTCAATATCGGTCAGTCTATGTCGGTCGTTCGGTCTATGTCGGTGGGTCGGTCTATATCGTTCGGCCTATGTCGGTCTATGTCGTTCGGTCGGTCTATGTTGCTCGGTCTATGTCGGTCGGTCTATGTCGTTTGGTCGGTCTATGTCGGTCGGTCTATGTCGTTCGGTCTATGTCGGTCGGTCTATGTCGCTCGGTCTATGTCGTTTGGTCGGTCTATGTCGGTCGTTCGGTCTATATCAATCGGTCTATATCAGTCAGTCTATGTCGGTCGTTCGGTTTAGGTCGGTCGGTCTATGTCGGTCGGTCGGTCTATGTTGGGCGGTTTATATCGGCTGGACTATGTCGGTTGGTCGGTCAATGTCGGTTGGTCGTTCTATTTCGGTGGGTCGATCAGTCTGTGTCGGTCGGTCTATGTCGGTTGGTCTATGTCGGGCGGTCTATGTCTGTCGGTCTATGTCGGTCGGTCTATGTCGGTCGGTCAGTCTTTGTCGGTCGTTCGGTCTATGTCGGTCGGTCTATGTCGGTCGTTCTTTGTCGTTCGGTCTATGTCGGTTGGTCTGTGTCGTTCGGTCATCTATATCGGTCTCTCCATGTCGGTTGTTTGGTCGATGTCGGTCGTTCGGTCGGTCTTTGTCGGTCGGTCTATGTCGTTCGGTCGGTCTATGTCGGTCGTTTGGTCTATGTCGGTCGGTCAGTCTCTGTCGTTCGGTCCATGTTGGTCGGTCTATATCATTCGGTCGGTCTATGTCGCTCGGTCTATGTTGGTCGGTTAGTCTATGTCGTTCAGTCTATGTCGGTCGGTCTATGTCAGTCGGTCGGTCTATGTCATTCGATCTATGTCGGTCGGTCTATGTCGGTCAGTCGGTCTATGTCGGTCAGACTATCTCGGTCGGTCGGTCTGTCTATGTGGGTTGGTCGGTCTATGTCGGTTGGTCCATGTCAGGCGGTCTATGTCGTTCCGTCTATGTCGTTTGGTCTATGTAGTTCGGTCTACGTCGGGCGGTTTATGTCGGTCGGTGTATGTCGTTCGGTCTATGTCGTTCGGTCGGTCTATGTCAGTCGGTCTATGTCGATCGTCTATGTCTATCGGTCGGTCTATGTCGGTCGGTGTATGTCGTTCGGTCTATGTCGTTCGGTCGGTCTATGTCAGTCGGTCTATGTCGGTCGGTCTATGTCGGTCGGTCGCTTTATGTCGGTCGGTCTATGTTGGTCAGTCTATGTTTTTCGGTCGGTCTATGTTGTTCGGTCGGTCTATGTCAGTCGTTCGGTCTATGTCGGTCGGTCGGTCTATGTCGGTCGGTCTATGTCGGTCGGTCTATGTCGGTCGGTCTAATTCGGTCGGTCTAATTCGGTCGGTCGGTCTTTGTTGGTCGATCTTTGTCGTGTGGTCGGTCAAAGTCGGTCGGTCAGTCTCTGTTGGTCAGTCTATGTTGGTTGGTCTATGTCGGTTGGTCTATGTTGGTCGGTGTATGTCGGTTGGTCAGTCTATGTCTTTCGGATGGTCTATGTTGGTTGTTCGGTCTATGTCAGTCAGTCTATTTCGGTCGGTGGGTCTATGTCGGGCGGTTTATGTCGGTCGGACTTTGTCCGTCGGTCGGTCTTGGTCGGTCGGTCTCTCTAAGTCGGTTGGTCGGTCTATGTCGTTCGGTCGGTCTACGTCGTACGGTCGGTCTATATCGGTCGGTCTATCTCGGACGTTCGGTCTATGTCGTTCGGTCAGTCTATGTCGGTCGGTCTATGTTGCTCGGTCTATGTCGGTCGGTCTATGTCGGTTGGTCTAAGTCGGTCGGTGTATGTCGGTTGGTCAGTCTATGTCAGTCGGATGGTCTATGTTGGTTGTTCGGTCTATGTCGTACGGTCTGTGTCGGTCGGTCGGTCTATGTCGTTCGGTCAATGTTGGTCGGTCTGTGTCGTTCAGTCATCTATATCGGTCTCTCGATGTCGGTCGTTCGGTCTATGTCGGTTGGTTGGTCTATGTCGTTCGGTCTACGTCGTTCGGTCGGTCTATGTTGTACGGTCGGTCAATATCGGTCAGTCTATGTCGGTCGTTCGGTCTATGTCGGTCGATCGGTCTATGTCGTTCGGTCTATGTCAGTCAGTCTATGCCGTTCGGTCGGTCTATGTTGCTCGGTCTATGTCGGTCGGTCTATGTCGTTTGGTCGGTCTATGTCGGTCGGTCTATGTCGTTCGGTCTATGTCGGTCGGTCTATGTCGCTCGGTCTATGTCGTTTGGTCGGTCTATGTCGGTCGTTCGGTCTATATCGATCGGTCTATGTCAGTCAGTCTATGTCGTTCGTTCGGTTTAGGTCGGTCGGTCTATGTCGGTCGGTCGGTCTATGTTGGGCGGTCGGTCTATTTCGGTCGGTCTATGTCGTTCGGTCGGTCTATGTCGGTGGGTCGATCAGTCTATGTCGGTCGGTCTATGTCGGTTGGTCTATGTCGGTCGGTCTATGTTGTTCGGTCTATGTCGGCCGGTCTATGTCGGTCGGTCAGTCTTTGTCGGTCGTTCGGTCTATGTCGGTCGGTCTATGTCGGTCGTTCTTTGTCGTTCGGTCTATGTCGGTTGGTCTGTGTCGTTCGGTCATCTATATCGGTCTCTCCATGTCGGTTGTTTGGTCGATGTCGGTCGTTCGGTCGGTCTTTGTCGGTCAGTCTATGTCGGTCGTTCGGTCTATGTCGTTCGGTCGGTCTATGTCGGTCGTTTGGTCTATGTCGGTCGGTCAGTCTATGTCGTTCGGTCCATGTTGGTCGGTCTATATCATTCGGTCGGTCTATGTCGCTCGGTCTATGTTGGTCGGTTAGTCTATGTCGTTCAGTCTATGTCGGTCGGTCTATGTCAGTCGGTCGGTCTATGTCATTCGGTCTATGTCGGTCGGTCTATGTCGGTCGGTCAGTCTATCTCGGTCAGTCTATGTCGGTCAGTCTATGTCATTCGGTCTATGTCGGTCGGTCTATGTCGGTCAGTCGGTCTATGTCGATCGGTCGGTCTATGTCGGTCGGTTGGTCTATGTCGGTCGGTCTATGTCGGACAGTCTTTGACGGTCGGTCTATGTCGGTCGGTCGGTCTATGTCGGTCAGTCTATGTCGGTCGGACAGTCTTGGTCGGTCGGTCTCTCTATGTTGGTCGGTCCATGTCAGGCGGTCTATGTCGTTCGGTCTATGTAGTTCGGTCTACGTCGGTTTGTCTAGGTCGGTCGGTCTATGTCGTTCGGGCTATGTCGGTCGGTCTTTATCGATCGTCTATGTCTATCGGTCGGTCTATGTCGGTCGGTCTATGTCGTTCGGTCGGTCTATGTCGGTCGGTCTATGTCGGTCGGTCGCTTTATGTCTGTCGGTCTATGTTGGTCAGTTGGTCTATGTTGTTCGGTCGGTCTAGGTCAGTCGTTCGGTCTATGTCGTTCAGTCGGTCTATGTCGGTCGTTCGGTCGGTCTATGTCGGTCGTTTGGTCTATGTCGGTCGGTCTATGTCGGTCGGTCTATGTCGTTTGGTCGGTCTATGTCGGTCGGACAATGTCGGTCGGTCTATGTCGTTCGGTCTATGTCGCTCGGTCTATGTCGCTCGGTCTATGTCGTTCAGTCGGTGTATGTCGGTCGGTCTATGTCGGTCGGTCTATTTCGGTCGGTCTATTTCGGTCGGTCTATGTCGGTTGGTCTAAGTCGGTCGGTGTATGTCGGTTGGTCAGTCTATGTCGGTCGGATGGTCTATGTTGGTTGTTTGGTCTATGTCGTTCGGTCAATGTCGGTCGGTCGGTCTATGTCGGGCGGTTTATGTCGGTCGGACTATGTCCATCAGTCGGTCTTGGTCGGTCGGTCTATGTCGGTCGGTCAGTCTATGTCGGTCGGTCAGTCTATGTCGTTCGGTCCATGTTGGTCGGTCTATATCATTCGGTCGGTCTATGTCGCTCGGTCTATGTTGGTCGGTTAGTCTATGTCGTTCAGTCTATGTCGGTCGGTCTATGTCAGTCGGTCGGTCTATGTCATTCGGTCTATGTCGGTTGGTCTATGTCGGTCGGTCAGTCTATCTCGGTCAGTCTATGTCGGTCGGTCTATGTCATTCGGTCTATGTCGGTCGGTCTATGTCGGTCAGTCTGTCTATGTCGATCGGTCGGTCTATGTCGGTCGGTTGGTCTATGTCGGTCGGTCTATGTCGGACAGTCTATGACGGTCGGTCTATGTCGGTCGGTCGGTCTATGTCGGTCAGTCTATGTCGGTCGGACAGTCTTGGTCGGTCGGTCTCTCTATGTTGGTCGGTCCATGTCAGGCGGTCTATGTCGTTCGGTCTATGTAGTTCGGTCTACGTCGGTTGGTCTAGGTCGGTCGGTCTATGTCGTTCGGGCTATGGCGGTCGGTCTTTATCGATCGTCTATGTCTATCGGTCGGTCTATGTCGGTCGGTCTATGTCGTTCGGTCGGTCTATGTCGGTCGGTCGCTTTATGTCTGTCGGTCTATGTTGGTCAGTTGGTCTATGTTGTTCGGTCGGTCTAGGTCAGTCATTCGGTCTATGTCGTTCAGTCGGTGTATGTCGGTCGGTCTATGTCGGTCGGTCTATTTCGGTCGGTCTATTTCGGTCGGTCTATGTCGGTTGGTCGGTCTTTGTTGGTCGATCTTTGTTGGGTGGTCGGTCAAAGTCGGTCGGTCAGTCTCTGTTAGTCAGTCTATGTTGGTCGGTCTATGTCGGTTGGTCTAAGTCGGTCGGTGTATGTCGGTTGGTCAGTCTATGTCGGTCGGATGGTCTATGTTGGTTGTTCGGTCTATGTCGTTCGGTCAATGTCGGTCGGTCGGTCTATGTCGGGCGGTTTATGTCGGTCGGACTATGTCCATTAGTCGGTCTTGGTCGGTCGGTCTATGTCGGTCGGTCAGTCTATGTCGGTCGGTCGGTCCATGTCGCTCGGTCTATGTCGGTCGGTCTATGTCCGTCAGTCTATGTCGTTCGGTCTATGTCGGTCGGTCAGTCTACCTCGGTCAGTCTATGTCGGTCGGTCTCTGTTGGTCAGTGTATGTCGGTCGGTCGGTCTCTGTCGGTCGGTCGGTCTATGTCGGTCGGTCGGTCTATGTCGCTCGGTCTATGTCGCTCGGTCTATGTCGGTCGATCTATGTCGTTCGGTCTATGTCGGTCGGTCAGTCTATCTCGGTCAGTCTATGTCGGTCGGTCTATGTCGGTCGGTCTATGTCGGTCGGTCGGTCTTTATCGTTGGGTCCATGTCGGCCGGTCTATGTCGTTGGGTCTATGTCGGTCTGTCTATGTCGGTCGTTCGGTCTATGTCGGTCGTTCGGTCTATGTCAGTTGGTCGGTCTATGTCATTCGGTCGGTCTATGTCGGTCATTCGGTCTATGTTGGTCGGTCGGTCTATGTCGTTTGGTCGGTCTATGTCGGTCGGACAATGTCGGTCGGTCTATGTCGTTCGGTCTATGTCGCTCGGTCTATGTCGGTCGGTTTATGTCGTTTTGTCGGTCTATGTCGGTCGTCCGGTCTATGTCGGTCGGTCTATGTCGGTCGGTCTATGTCGTTTGGTCTGTCTATGTCAATCGGTCAATGTCGGTAGGTCGATGTCGTTCGGTCTATGTCACTCGGTCTATGTCGGTCGGTCTATGTCGGTCGGTCGCTTTATGTCGGTTGGTCTATGTTGTTCGGTCGGTCTATGTTGTTCGGTCGGTCTATGTCAGTCGTTCGGTCTATGTCGGTCGGTCGGTCTATGTTGGTCGGTCGGTCTCTGTCGGTCGGTCTATGTCGGTCGGTCTATGTCGGTCGGTCTAATTCGGTCGGTCTAATTCGGATGGTCTAATTCGGATGGTCTAAGTCGGTTGGTCGGTCTTTGTTGGTCGATCTTTGTCGTGTGGTCGGTCAAAGTCGGTCGGTCAGTCTCTGTTGGTCAGTCTATGTTGGTCGGTCAATGTCGGTTGGTCTAAGTCGGTCGGTGTATGTCGGTTGGTCAGTCTATGTCGGTCGGATGGTCTATGTTGGTTGTTCGGTCTATGTCGTCGGTCTATGTCAGTCGGTTGGTCTATGTCGGGCGGTTTATGTCGGTCGGACTATGTCCGTCGGTCAGTCTTGGTTGGTCGGTCTGTCTATGTCAGTTGGTTGGTCTATGTCAGTCTGTCTATGTCGGTTGGTTGGTCTATGTCGCTCGGTCTAGGTCGGTCGGTCTATGTCATTCGGTCTATGTCGTTCGGTCTATGTCGCTCGGTCTATGTTGCTGGGTCTATGACGGTCGGTCTATTTCGCTCGGTCAATGTCGGTTGGTCTATGTCGTTTGGTCGGTCTATGTCGGTCGGTCTATGTCGTTCGATCTATGTTGTTCGGTCTATGTCCATCGGTCTATCTCGGTCGGGCTAAGTCGTTCGGTCCATATCAGTCTATGTTGGTCGTTCGGTCTATATCGATCGGTCTATGTCAGTCAGTCTACGTCGGTTGTTCGGTCTATGTCGGTCTGTCTATGTCGGTCGTTCGGTCTATGTCAGTCGGTCTATGTCGGTCGGTCGGTCTATGTCGGTCGATCGGTCTTGGTCGGTCGGTCCTTGTCGTTCGGTCTATGTCGGTCGGCCTATGTCGGTCGGTCGGTCTATGTCGATCGGTCTATGTCGGTCGGTCTATGTCGGTCGGTCTATGTCGGTCGGTCTACGTCGGTCTGTCTATGTCCTTCGGTCTATGTCGTTTGGTCGGTCTATATCGGTCGGTCTATGTCGGTCGTTCGGTCTATGTCGGTCGTTCTGTCTATGTCGGTCGGTCTATGTCGGTCAGTCTATTTCGGTCGGTCTATGTCGCTCGGTCTATGTCGGTCGGTCGGTATATATTGGTCGTTCGGTCTATGTCGCTCGGGCTCTGTCGGTCGGTCTATGTCGTTCAGTCTATGTCGGTCGTTCGGTCTATTTCGGTCGGTCTATGTCGGTCGGACAATGTCCGTCGGTCGGTCTTGGTTGGTCGGTCTGACTATGTAGGTTGGTCCGTCTATGTCGGTCGGTCTTGGTCGGTCGGTCCATGTCGATCTGTCCATGTGGTTCGGTCTATGTCGGTCGGTCTATGTCGGTCGGTCGGTGTATGTAGGTCGGTCTATGTCGGTCAGTCTGTCTATGTCGGTCGATCTATTTCGGTCTGTCTATGTCGGTCGGTCTATGTCGGTCGTTCTATGTCGGTCGGTCTATGTCGGTCGGTCTATGTCGGTCGGTCTATGTCGGTCGGTCTATGTCAGTGGTTCCATCTATGTCGTTCGGTCTCTGTCGGTCGGTCTATGTCGGTCGGTCAGTCTATGTCGGTTGGTCAGTCTATGTCCGTTGGACGTTCTATGTAGGTTGTTCGGTCTTGTCGGTCAGTCGTTCTACGTCGGGCCGTTTATATCGGTCGGACTAAATCGGTCGGTTGGTCTTGGTCGGTCGGTCTGTCTATGTTGGATGGTCGGTCTATGTCGGTCGGTCCATGTCAGGCGCTCTATGTCGTTCGGTCTATGTCGGTCGGTCTATGTCGTTCCGTCTATGTCAGTCGGTCTATGTCGGTCAGTGGGTCTATGTCGCTCGGTCTATGTCGGTCGGTCAGTCTATCTCGGTCAGTCTATGTCGGTCCGTCTATGTCGGTCGGTCTATGTCGGTCGGTCCATGTCGGTTGGTCTATGTCGTTTGGTCGGTCTATGTCGGTCGTTTGGTCTATATCGATCGGTCTATGTCAGTCAGTCTATGTCGGTCGTTCGGTTTAGGTCGGTCGGTCTATGTCGGTCGGTCGGTCTATGTCGGGTGGTTTATGTCGGTAGGACTATGTCCGTCGGTCGGTCTTGGTCGGTCGGTCTGTCTGTGTCGGTTGGTCGGTCTATGTCAGTCGGTCTATGTCGGTCGGTCTATGTCGCTCGGTCTATGTCGGTCGGTCGGTCCATGTCGCTCGGTCTATGTCGGTCGGTCTATGTCGTTCGGTCTATTTCATTCGGTCTATGTCGGTCGGTCGGTCTATGTCGTTCGGTCTATGTTGTTCGGTCTATATCTGTCGGTCTATGTCGGTCGGTCGGTCTATGTCGGTCGTTCTGTCTAGGTCGGTCGGTCTATGTCGTTCGGTCTATTTCGTTCGGTCTATGTCGGTCGGTCGGTCTATGTCGTTCGGACTATGTCGGTTGGTCTATGTCGGTCGGTCGGTCTACATCGGTCAGTCGGTCTATGTCGTTCGGTCGGTCTATGTCGGTCGGTCTATGTCGGTCGGTCAGTCTATGTCGGTCGGTCTGTGTCGGTCGGTCTATGTCGTTCGGTCTATGTCTGTCGGTCGGTCTATGTCGGTCGGTCGGTCTATGTCAATCGGTCAGTCTATGCCGGTCGGTCGGTATATGTCGGTCGGTCTATGTCGGTCGGTCTATGTCGGATAGTCTATGTCGGACGGTCTATGTCGGTCGGTCTATGTCAGTCAGTCGGTCTATGTCGTTCGGTCTATGTCGGTTGGTCTTTGTCGGTCGGTCTATGTCGTTTGGGCTATGTCGGTCATTCTTTCTATGTCGGTCAGTCGGTCTATGTCGGTCGGTCTATGTTGGTCGGTCTATGTCGTTCGGTCTATTTCGGTCGGTCTATGTCGGTCGGTTAGTCTATGTCGGTCGGTGTATGTCGTTCGGTCTATGTCGTTTGGTCGGTCTATGTCGTTCGGTCGGTCTATGTCGTTCGGTCTATGTCGGTCAGTCTATGTGGGTCAATCTATGTCTTTCGTTATATGTCGTTCGGTCTATGTCAGGCGGTCTAAGTCGGGAGGTTTATGTCGGTTGGTCGGTCGGTCAATGTGGGTCGGTCTATGTTGGGCGGTTTATATCGGCTGGACTATGTCGGTTGGTCGGTCAATGTCGGTTGGTCATTCTATTTCGGTGGGTCGATCAGTCTATGTCGGTCGGTCTATGTCGGTTGGTCTATGTCGGGCGGTCTATGTTGTTCGGTCTATGTCGGCCGGTCTATGTCGGTCGGTCAGTCTTTGTCGGTCGTTCGGTCTATGTCGGTCGGTCTATGTCGGTCGTTCTTTGTCTTTCGGTCTATGTCGGTTGGTCTGTGTCATTCGGTCATCTATATCGGTCTCTCCATGTCGGTTGTTTGGTCGATGTCTGTCGTTCGGTCGGTCTTTGTTGGTCGGTCTATGTCGGTCGTTCGGTCTATGTCGTTCGGTCGGTCTATGTCGGTCGTTTGGTCTATGTCGGTCGGTCAGTCTATGTCGTTCGGTCCATTTTGGTCAGTCTATGTCATTCGGTCGGTCTATGTCGCTCGGTCTATGTTGGTCGGTTAGTCTATGTCGTTCAGTCTATGTCGGTCGGTCTATGTCAGTCCGTCGGTCTATGTCATTCGGTCTATGTCGGTCGGTCCATGTCGGTCGGTCAGTGTATCTCGGTCAGTCTATGTCGGTCGGTCTATGTCATTCGGTCTATGTCGGTCGGTCTATGTCGGTCAGTCGGTCTATGTCGATCGGTCGGTCTATGTCGGTCGGTTGGTCTATGTCGGTCGGTCTATGTCGGACAGTCTATGACGGTCGGTCTATGTCGGTCGGTCAGTCTATGTCGGTCAGTCTATGTCGGTCGGACAGTCTTGGTCGGTCGGTCTCTCTATGTTGGTCGGTCCATGTCAGGCGGTCTATGTCGTTCGGTCTATGTAGTTCGGTCTACGTCGGTTGGTCTAGGTCGGTCGGTCTATGTCGTTCGGGCTATGTCGGTCGGTCTTTATCGATCGTCTATGTCTATCGGTCGGTCTATGTTGGTCGGTCTATGTCGTTCGGTCGGTCTATGTCGGTCGGTCTATGTCGGTCGGTCTATGTCGGTCGGTCTATGTCGGTCGGTCTATGTCGGTGGTTCCATCTATGTCGTTCGGTCTCTGTCGGTCGGTCTATGTCGGTCGGTCAGTCTATGTCGGTTGGTCAGTCTATGTCCGTTGGACGTTCTATGTAGGTTGTTCGGTCTTGTCGGTCAGTCGTTCTACGTCGGGCCGTTTATATCGGTCGGACTAAATCGGTCGGTTGGTCTTGGTCGGTCGGTCTGTCTGTGTTGGATGGTCGGTCTATGTCGGTCGGTCCATGTCAGGCGCTCTATGTCGTTCGGTCTATCTCGGTCGGTCTATGTCGTTCCGTCTATGTCAGTCGGTCTATGTCGGTCAGTGGGTCTATGTCGCTCGGTCTATGTCGGTCGGTCAGTCTATCTCGGTCAGTCTATGTCGGTCCGTCTATGTCGGTCGGTCTATGTCGGTCGGTCCATGTCGGTTGGTCTATGTCGTTTGGTCGGTCTATGTCGGTCGTTTGGTCTATATCGATCGGTCTATGTCAGTCAGTCTATGTCGGTCGTTCGGTTTAGGTCGGTCGGTCTATGTCGGTCGGTCGGTCTATGTCGGGTGGTTTATGTCGGTAGGACTATGTCCGTCGGTCGGTCTTGGTCGGTCGGTCTGTCTGTGTCGGTTGGTCGGTCTATGTCAGTCGGTCTATGTCGATCGGTCTATGTCGTTCGGTCTATGTCGGTCGGTCGGTCCATGTCGCTCGGTCTATGTCGGTCGGTCTATGTCGTTCGGTCTATTTCATTCGGTCTATGTCGGTCGGTCGGTCTATGTCGTTCGGTCTATGTTGTTCGGTCTATATCGGTCGGTCTATGTCGGTCGGTCGGTCTATGTCGGTCGTTCTGTCTAGGTCGGTCGGTCTATGTCGTTCGGTCTATTTCGTTCGGTCTATGTCGGTCGGTCGGTCTATGTCGTTCGGACTATGTCGGTTGGTCTATGTCGGTCGGTCGGTCTACATCGGTCAGTCGGTCTATGTCGTTCGGTCGGTCTATGTCGGTCGGTCTATGTCGGTCGGTCAGTCTATGTCGGTCGGTCTGTGTCGGTCGGTCTATGTCGTTCGGTCTATGTCTGTCGGTCGGTCTATGTCGGTCGGTCGGTCTATGTCAATCGGTCAGTCTATGCCGGTCGGTCGGTATATGTCGGTCGGTCTATGTCGGTCGGTCTATGTCGGACGGTCTATGTCGGTCAGTCTATGTCAGTCAGTCGGTCTATGTCGTTCGGTCTATGTCGGTTGGTCTTTGTCGGTCGGTCTATGTCGTTTGGGCTATGTCGGTCATTCTTTCTATGTCGGTCAGTCGGTCTATGTCGGTCGGTCTATGTTGGTCGGTCTATGTCGTTCGGTCTATTTCGGTCGGTCTATGTCGGTCGGTTAGTCTATGTCGGTCGGTGTATGTCGTTCGGTCTATGTCGTTTGGTCGGTCTATGTCGTTCGGTCGGTCTATGTCGTTCGGTCTATGTCGGTCAGTCTATGTGGGTCAATCTATGTCTTTCGTTATATGTCGTTCGGTCTATGTCAGGCGGTCTAAGTCGGGAGGTTTATGTCAGTTGGTCGGTCGGTCAATGTGGGTCGGTCTATGTTGGGCGGTTTATATCGGCTGGACTATGTCGGTTGGTCGGTCAATGTCGGTTGGTCGTTCTATTTCGGTGGGTCGATCAGTCTATGTCGGTCGGTCTATGTCGGTTGGTCTATGTCGGGCGGTCTATGTTGTTCGGTCTATGTCGGCCGGTCTATGTCGGTCGGTCAGTCTTTGTCGGTCGTTCGGTCTATGTCGGTCGGTCTATGTCGGTCGTTCTTTGTCTTTTGGTCTATGTCGGTTGGTCTGTGTCATTCGGTCATCTATATCGGTCTCTCCATGTCGGTTGTTTGGTCGATGTCTGTCGTTCGGTCGGTCTTTGTTGGTCGGTCTATGTCGGTCGTTCGGTCTATGTCGTTCGGTCGGTCTATGTCGGTCGTTTGGTCTATGTCGGTCGGTCAGTCTATGTCGTTCGGTCCATTTTGGTCAGTCTATGTCATTCGGTCGGTCTATGTCGCTCGGTCTATGTTGGTCGGTTAGTCTATGTCGTTCAGTCTATGTCGGTCGGTCTATGTCAGTCCGTCGGTCTATGTCATTCGGTCTATGTCGGTCGGTCCATGTCGGTCGGTCAGTGTATCTCGGTCAGTCTATGTCGGTCGGTCTATGTCATTCGGTCTATGTCGGTCGGTCTATGTCGGTCAGTCGGTCTATGTCGATCGGTCGGTCTATGTCGGTCGGTTGGTCTATGTCGGTCGGTCTATGTCGGACAGTCTATGACGGTCGGTCTATGTCGGTCGGTCGGTCTATGTCGGTCAGTCTATGTCGGTCGGACAGTCTTGGTCGGTCGGTCTCTCTATGTTGGTCGGTCCATGTCAGGCGGTCTATGTCGTTCGGTCTATGTAGTTCGGTCTACGTCGGTTGGTCTAGGTCGGTCGGTCTATGTCGTTCGGGCTATGTCGGTCGGTCTTTATCGATCGTCTATGTCTATCGGTCGGTCTATGTTGGTCGGTCTATGTCGTTCGGTCGGTCTATGTCGGTCGGTCTATGTCGGTCGGTCTATGTCGGTCGGTCGCTTTATGTCTGTCGGTCTATGTTGGTCGGTCGGTCTATGTTGTTCGGTCGGTCTAGGTCAGTCGTTCGGTCTATGTCATTCGGTCGGTGTATGTCGGTCGGTCTATGTCGGTCGGTCTATTTCGGTCGGTCTATTTCGGTCGGTCTATGTCGGTTGTACGGTCTTTGTTGGTCGATCTTTGTCGGGTGGTCGGTCAATGTCGGTCGGTCAGTCTCTGTTGGTCAGTCTATGTTGGTCGGTCAATGTCGGTTGGTCTAAGTCGGTCGGTGTATGTCGGTTGGTCAGTCTATGTCGGTCGGATGGTCTATGTTGGTTGTTCGGTCTATGTCGTTCGGTCAATGTCGGTCGGTCGGTCTATGTCGGGCGGTTTATGTCGGTCGGACTATGTCCGTCAGTCGGTCTTGTTCGGTCGGTCTATGTCGGTCGGTCAGTCTATGTCGGTCGGTCGGTCCATGTCGCTCGGTCTATGTCGGTCGGTCTCTGTCGGTCGGTCTATGTCCGTCGGTCTATGTCGTTCGGTCTATGTCGGTCGGTCAGTCTATCTCGGTCAGTCTATGTCGGTCGGTCTATGTCGGTCGGTCGGTCTTTATCGTTGGGTCCATGTCGGCCGGTCTATGTCGTTGGGTCTATGTCGGTCTGTCTATGTCGGTCGTTCGGACTATGTCAGTCGTTCGGTCTATGTCGGTTGGTCGGTCTATGTCATTCGGTCGGTCTATGTCGGTCGTTCGGTCTATGTTGGTCGGTCGGTCTATGTCGGTCGGTCTATGTCGTTTGGTCGGTCTATGTCGGTCGGACAATGTCGGTCGGTCTATGTCATTCGGTCTATGTCGCTCGGTCTATGTCGGTCGTCCGGTCTATGTCGGTCGGTCTATGTCGTTTGGTCGGTCTATGTCAATCGGTCAATGTCGGTCGGTCTATGTCGTTCGGTCTATGTCGCTCGGTCTATGTCGGTCGGTCTATGTCGGTCGGTCACTTTATGTCGGTTGGTCTATGTTGTTCGGTCGGTCAATGTTGTTCGATCGGTCTATGTCAGTCGTTCGGTCTATGTCGGTTGGTCAGTCTATGTCGGTCGGTCTATGTCGGTCGGTCTATGTCGGTCGGTCTAATTCGGTCGGTCTAATTCGGATGGTCTAATTCGGATGGTCTACGTCGGTCGGTCGGTCTTTGTTGGTCGATCTTTGTCGTGTGGTCGGTCAAAGTCGGTCGGTCAGTCTCTGTTGGTCAGTCTATGTTGGTCGGTCAATGTCGGTTGGTCTAAGTCGGTCGGTTTATGTCGGTTGGTCAGTCTATGTCGGTCGGATGGTCTATGTTGGTTGTTCGGTCTATGTCGTCGGTCTATGTCGGGCGGTTTATGTCGGTCGGACTATGTCCGTCGGTCAGTCTTGGTCGGTCGGTCTGTCTATGTCGGTCGGTCGGTCTATGTCGGTTGGTTTATCTCACTCGGTCTAGGTCGGTCGGTCTATGTCATTCGGTCTATGTCGTTCGGTCTATGTCGCTCGGTCTATGTTGCTGGGTCTATGACGGTCGGTCTATTTCGCTCGGTCTATGTCGGTTGGTCTATGTCGTTTGGTCGGTCTAGGTCGGTCGGTCTATGTCGTTCGATCTATGTTGTTCGGTCTATGTCCATCGGTCTATCTCAGTCGGGCTAAGTCGTTCGGTCTATATCAGTCTATGTTGGTCATTCGGTCTATATCGATCGGTCTATGTCAGTCAGTCTACGTCGGTCGTTCGGTCTATGTCGGTCTGTCTATGTCGGTCGTTCGGTCTATGTCAGTCGGTCTATGTCGGTCGGTCTACGTCGGTCTGTCTATGTCCTTCGGTCTATGTCGTTTGGTCGGTCTATATCGGTCGGTCTATGTCGGTCGTTTGGTCTATGTCGGTCGTTCTGTCTATGTCGGTCGGTCGGTCTTGGTCGGTCGGTCTATGTCGATCGGTCTATGTCGGTTGGTCTATGTCGGTCGGTCTACGTCGGTCTGTCTATGTCCTTCGGTCTATGTCGTTTGGTCGGTCTATATCGGTCGGTCTATGTCGGTCGTTCGGTCTATGTCGGTCGTTCTGTCTATGTCGGTCGGTCTATGTCGGTCAGTCTATTTCGGTCGGTCTATGTCGCTCGGTCTATGTCAGTCGGTCGGTATATATTGGTCGTTCGGTCTATGTCGCTCGGGCTCTGTCGGTCGGTCTATGTCGTTCAGTCTATGTCGGTCGTTCGGTCTATTTCGGTCGGTCTATGTCGGTCGGACTATGTCCGTCGGTCGGTCTTGGTTGGTCGGTCTGACTATGTAGGTTGGTCCGTCTATGTCGGTCGGTCTTGGTCGGTCGGTCCATGTCGATCTGTCCATGTGGTTCGGTCTACGTCGGTCGGTCTATGTCGGTCGGTCGGTGTATGTAGGTCGGTCTATATCGGTCAGTCTGTCTATGTCGGTCGATCTATTTCGGTCTGTCTATGTCGGTCGGTCTATGTCGGTCGGTCTATGTCGGTCGTTCTATGTCGGTCGTTCTATGTCGGTCGGTCTATGTCGGTCGGTCTATGTCGTTCGGTCTATGTCGGTCGGTCTATGTCGGTAGATCCGTCTATGTCGTTCGGTCTCTGTCTGTCGGTCGGTCTCTGTCGGTCGGTCGGTCTATGTCGGTCAGTCTATGTCGGTTGGTCAGTCTATGTCCGTTGGACGTTCTATGTAGGTTGTTCGGTCTTGTCGGTCGGTCGTTCTACGTCGGGCCGTTTATATCGGTCGGACTAAATCGGTCGGTTGGTCTTGGTCGGTCGGTCTGTCTATGTTGGATGGTCGGTCTATGTCGGTCGGTCCATGTCAGGCGCTCTATGTCGTTCGGTCTATGTCGGTCGGTCTATGTCGTTCTGTCTATGTCGGTCGGTCTATGTCGGTCGGTCTATGTCATTCGGTCTATGTCGGTCGGTCTATGTCGTTCGGTCTATGTCGGTCGGTCTATGTCAGTCGGTCTACTTCGGTCGGTCTAGGTCGCTCGGTCTATGTCGGTCGGTCCGTCGGTCCGTCTATGTCGGTCGGTCGGTCTTGGTCGGTCGGTCCATGTCGATCGGTATATGTCGTTTGGTCTATGTTGGTCGGTCGGTCTACGTCAGTCGGTCTATGTCGGTCGGTCGGTCTATGTCGGTCGGTCGGTCTTGGCCGGTCGGTCCATGTCGATCTGTCCATGTGGTTCAGTCTATGTCGGTCGGTCTATGTCGGTCGGTCTATGTCGCTCGGTCTATATCGGTCGGTCTATGTCGGTCGGTCTGTCTATGTCGGTCGATCTATTTCGTTCGGTCTATGTCGGTCAATCCGTCTATGTCGTTCGGCCTCTGTCTGTCGGTCGGTCTATGTCGGTCGGTCGGTCGTTCTATGTCGGTTGTTCTATGTCGGTCGGGCTATGTCGGACGGTCTATGTCGTTCGGTCTATGTCGGTCGGTCTATGTCGGTCGTTCCATGTCAGGCAGTCTATGTCGTTCGGTCTATGTCGTTCCGCCTATGTCGGTCGGTCTATGTCATTCGGTCTATGTCGTTCGGTCTATGTCAGTCGGTCTACGTCAGTCGGTCTAGGTCGCTCGGTCTATGTCGGTCGGTCGGTCTATGTTGGTCGGTCAGCCTACGTCGGTCGGTCTATGTCTTTCAGTTTATGTCGGTCGGTCGGTCGGTCTATGTCGGTAGGTCTATCTATGTCGCTCGGTCTCTGTTGTTCTGACTATGTCGGGCGGTCGGTCTATATCGTTCGGTCTATGTCGGTTATTCTTTGGCGGTCGTTCAGTCTATGTCAGTCGGTCGGTCTATGTCGGTCGGTCTATGTCGGTCGGTCTGTATTGTTCGGTGTATGTCGGTCAGTCTATGTTGCTCGGTCCATGTCGGTCGGTCTATGTCGGTCAGTCGGTCTATGTCGGTCAGACTATCTCGGTCGGTCAGTCTGTCTATGTGGGTTGGTCGGTCTATGTCGGTTGGTCCATGTCAGGCGGTCTATGTCGTTCCGTCTATGTCGTTCGGTCTATGTAGTTCGGTCTACGTCGGGCGGTTTATGTCGGTCGGACTATGTCGGTCAGTCCATCTTGGTTGGTCAGTCTATGTCGGTCGGTTTATGTCGGTTGGTCTATTTCATTTGGTCAGTCTATGTCGGTCGGTCGGACATTGTCGGTCGATCTATGTCGGGTGGTCAGTCAAATTCGGTCGGTCAGTCTCTGTTGGTTAGTCTATGTTGGTCGGTCTATGTCGGTTCGTCTCTGTCGGTCGGTCGGTCTATGTCGGTCGGACTATGTCGGTCGGTCGGTCTATATCGTCTATGTTGGTCATTCTTTGGCGGTCGTTCAGTCTATGTCAGTCGGTCTATGTCGGTCGGTCTATATCGTTCGGTGTATGTTGTTCACTCTATGTCGGTCGGTCTATGTCGGTCAGTCGGTCTTTGTCGGTCAGTCTATGTTGTTCACTCTATGTCGATCGGTCTATGTCGGTCGGTCTATGTCGGTTGGTCTATGTCGTTCGGTCTATGTCAGTCGGTCCATGTCGTTCCGTCTTTGTCGGTCGGTCTATGTCAGTCGGTCTATGTCGGTTGGTCAGTCTACGTCGTTCGGTCTATCTCGGTCAGTCTATGTCGGTCGGTCTATGTCGGTCGGTCTATATCGTTCGGTCTATGTCTGTTCCGTCTATGTCGGTTGGTCTATGTCGGTTGGTCTATGTCGGTCGGTCGGTCTATGTCGGTTGGTTTATGTCGGTCGGTCAATGTCGGTCGGTCTATGTCGTTCGGTCTATGTCGGTCGGTCTATGTCGTTTGGTCGTTCTATATCGGTCATTCGGTCTATGTCGGTCGGTCTATGTCGGTCGGTTTATGTCAGTCGGTCTATGTCGTTTGGTCGGTCTATATCGGTCGTTCGGTTTATGTCGTTCGGTTTATGTCGTTCGGTCTATGTCGTTCGGTCTATGTCGGTCGGTCTATGTCGTTCGGTCGGTGTATGTCGGTCGGTCTATGTCGGTCGGTCTATTTCGGTCGGTCTAATTTGGTCGGTCTATGTCGGTTGGTCGGTCTTTGTTGGTCGATCTTTGTCGGGTGGTCGATCAAAGTCGGTTGGTCAGTATCTGTTGGTCAGTCTATGTTGGTCGGTCTATGTCGGTTGGTCTAAATCGGTCGGTGTATGTCGGTTGGTCAGTCTATGTCAGTCGGATGGTCTATGTTGGTTGCTCGGTCTATGTCGTACGGTCTATGTCGGTCGGTCGGTCTATGTCGGGCGGTTTATGTCGGTCGGACTATATACGTCGGTCGGTCTTGGTCGGTCGGTCTGTCTATGTCGGTTGGTCGGTCTTGTCGGTCGGTCGGTCTATGTCGCTCGGTCTATGACGGTCGGTCGCTGTCGGTCGGTCTATGTCGGTCGGTCAGTCTATCTCGGTCAGTCTATGTCGGTCGGTCTATGTCGGTCGGTCTATGTCGGTCGGTCGGACTTTATCGTTGGGTCCATGTCGGTCGGTCTATCTCGTTTGGTCGGTCTATATCGGTCGGTCTATGTCGGTCGTTCCGACTATGTCGGTCATTCGGTCGGTCTATGTCGGTCGGTCTATGTCGGTCGGTCGGTCTATGTCGGTCGGTCAGTCTATGTCGTTTAGTCTATGTCGGTCAGTCTATGTCGGTTGGTCTAAGTCGGTCGGTCTATGTCGGTCGGTCAGTCTATCTCGTTCGGTCGGTCTATATCGGTCGGTCTATGTCGGTCGTTCCGTCTATGTCGGTCGTTCGGTCGGTCTATGTCGGTCGGTCTATGTCGGTCGGTCGGTCTATGTCGGTCGGTCAGTCTATGTCGAACAGTCTATGTCGGTCGGTCTATGTCGGTCGGAATATGTCGGTCAGTGGGTCTATGTCATTCGGTCTATGTCCGTCGGTCTATGTCGGTCGGTCAGTCTATCTCGGTCAGTCTATGTCGGTCGGTCTATGTCATTCGGTCTATGTCGGTCGGTCTATGTCGGTCAGTCGGTCTATGTCGATCGGTCGGTCTATGTCGGTCGGTTGGTCTATGTCGGTCGGTCTATGTCGGACAGTCTATGACGGTCGGTCTATGTCGGTCGGTCGGTCTATGTCGGTCAGTCTATGTCGGTCGGACTATGTCGGTCGATCAGTCTTGGTCGGTCGGTCTCTCTATGTCGGTCGGTCCATGTCAGGCGGTCTAGGTCGTTCGGTCTATGTAGTTCGGTCTATGTCGGTTGGTCTAGGTCGGTCGGTCTATGTCGTTCGGGCTATGTCGGTCGGTCTTGATCAATCGTCTATGTCTATCGGTCGGTTTATGTCGGTCGGTCTATGTTGTTCGGTCTATGTCGTTCGGTCGGTCTATGTCAGTCGGTCTATGTCGGTCGGACTATGTCGGTCGGTCGCTTTATGTCGGTCGGTCTATGTTGGTCAGTCGGTCTATGTTGTTCGGTCGGTCTCTGTCAGTCGTTCGGTCTATGTCGTTCGGTCGGTGTATGTCGGTCGGTCTATGTCGGTCGGTCTAATTCGGTCGGTCTAATTCGGTCGGTCTATGTCGGTTGGTCGGTCTTTGTTGGTCGATCTTTGTCGGGTGGTCGGTCAAAGTCGGTCGGTCAGTCTCTGTTGGTCAGTCTATGTTGGTCGGTCTATGTCGGTTGGTCTAAGTCGGTCAGTGTATGTCGGTTGGTCAGTCTATGTCGGTCGGATGGTCTATGTTGGTTGTTCAGTCTATGTCGTTCGGTCAATGTCGGTCGGTCGGTCTATGTCGGGCGGTTTATGTCGGTCGGACTATGTCCGTCAGTCGGTCTTGGTCGGTCGGTCTACGTCGGTCGGTCGGTCCATGTCGCTCGGTCTATGTCGGTCGGTCAGTCTATCTCGGTCAGTCTATCTCGGTCGGTCTATGTCGGTCGGTGTATGTCGGTCAGTGGGTCTATGTCGTTCGGTCTATGTCGGTCGGTCAGTCTATCTCGGTCAGTCTATGTCGGTCGGTCTATGTCGTTCCGTCTACGTCGGTCGGTCTATGTCGGTCGGTCCATGTCGGTTGGTCTATGTCGGTCGGTCGGTCAATTTCGGTTGGTCTATGTCGGTCGGACTATGTCGGTTGGTCAGCCTATGTCGGTTGGATGGTCTATGTTGGTTGTTCGGTCTATGTCGTTGGTCTATGTCGGTCGGTTGGTCTATGTCGGGCGGTTTATGTCGGTCGGATTATGTCCGTCAGTCGGTCTTGGTCGGTCGGTCTGTCTATGTTGGTTGGTCGGTCTATGTCGGTCGGTCGGTCTATGTCGGTCATTCGGTCTACGTCGCTCGGTCTATGTCGTTCGGTCTATGTCGGTCGGTCCGTCTATCTCGGTCAGTCTATGTCGGTCGGTCTATGTCGGTCGGTGTATGTCGGTCGGTCGGACTATGTCAGTCGGTCGGTCTATTTCGGTCGGTCGGTCTATGTCGCTCGGTCTATGTCGCTCGGTCTATGTCGGTCGGTCTATGTCGGTCGGTCGGTCTTTATCGTTGGGTCCATGTCGGTCGGTCTATGTCGTTGGGTCTATGTCGGTCTGTCTATGTCGGTCGTTCGGTCTATGTCGGTCGTTCGGTCGGTCTATATCGGTCGGTCTATGTCGGTCGTTTGGCCTATGTTGGCCGGTCGGTCTATGTCGGTCGGTCTATGTCGGTCGGTCTATGTCGTTTGGTCGGTCTATGTCGGTCGGACAATGTCGGACGGTCTATGTCCTTCAGTCTATTTCGCTCGGTCTACGTCGGTCGGTTTATGTCGTTTGGTCGGTCTATGTTGCTCGTCCGGTCTATGTCGGTCGGTCTATGTCGGTCGGTCTATGTCGTTTGGTCGGTCTATGTCGGTCGGTCAATGTCGGTCGGTCTATGTCGTTCGGTCTATGTCACTCGGTCTATGTCGGTCGGTCTATGTCGTTTGGTCGTTCTATATCGGTCGTTCGGTCTATGTCGGTCGGTCTATGTCGGTCGGTTTATGTCAGTCGGTCTATGTCGTTTGGTCGGTCTATATCGGTCGTTCGGTTTATGTCGTTCGGTTTATGTCGTTCGGTCTATGTCGTTCGGTCTATGTCGTTCGGTCGGTGTATGTCCGTCGGTCTATGTCGTTCGGTCTATGTCAGTCGGTCAGTCTATCTCGGTCAGTCTATGTCGGTCGGTCTATGTCGGTCAGTGTATGTCGGTCGGTCGGTCTATGTCGGTCGGTCGGTCTATGTCGGTCGGTCGGTCTATGTCGCTCGGTCTATGTCGCTCGGTCTATGTCGGTCGGTCTACGTCGGTCGGTCGCTCTTTATCGTTGGGTCCATTTCGGTCGGTCTATGTCATTGGGTCTATGTCGGTCTGTCTATGTCGGTCGTTCGGTCTATGTCGGTCGTTCGGTCGGTCTATATCGGTCGGTCTATGTCGGTCGTTTGGCCTATGTTGGCCGGTCGGTCTATGTCGGTCGGTCTATGTCGGTCGGTCTATGTCGTTTGGTCGGTCTATGTCGGTCGGACAATGTCGGACGGTCTATGTCCTTCGGTCTATTTCGCTCGGTCTATGTCGGTCGGTTTATGTCGTTTGGTCGGTCTATGTTGCTCGTCCGGTCTATGTCGGTCGGTCTATGTCGGTCGGTCTATGTCGTTTGGTCGGTCTATGTCGGTCGGTCAATGTCGGTCGGTCTATGTCGTTCGGTCTATGTCACTCGGTCTATGTCGGTCGGTCTATGTTGTTCGGTCGGTCTATGTCAGTCGTTCGGTCGATGTCGGTCGGTCGGTCTATGTCGGTCGGTCTATGTCGGTCGGTCTATGTCGGTCCGTCTAATTCGGTCGGTCTAATTCGGATGATCTACGTCGGTTGGTCGGTCTTTGTTGGTCGATCTTTGTCGTGTGGTCGGTCAAAGTCGGTCGGTCAGTCTCTGTTGGTCAGTCTATGTTGGTCGGTCAATGTCGGTTGGTCGAAGTCGGTCGGTGTATGTCGGTTGGTCAGTCTATGTCGGTCGGATGGTCTATGTTGGTTGTTCGGTCTATGTCGTCGGTCTATGTCGGTCGGTTGGTCTATGTCGGGCGGTTTATGTCGGTCGGACTATGTCCGTCGGTCAGTCTTGGTCGGTCGGTCTGTCTATGTCGGTTGGTTGGTCTATGTCGGTCGGTCTATGTCGGTCGGTCGGTCTATGTCGGTTGGTTTATGTCGGTCGGACTATATCCGTCGGTCGGTCTTGGTCGGTCGGTCTGTCTATGTCGGTTGGTCGGTCTTGTCGGTCGGTCGGTCTATGTCGCTCGGTCTATGACGGTCGGTCGCTGTCGGTCAGTCTATGTCGGTCGGTCAGCCTATCTCGGACAGTCTATGTCGGTCGGTCTATGTCGGTCGGTCTATGTCGGTCGGTCGGTCTTTATCGTTGGGTCCATGTCGGTCGGTCTATGTCATTGGGTCTATGTCGGTCGGTCTATGTCGATCGTTCGGTCTATGTCGGTCGTTCAGTCGGTCTATGTCGGTCGGTCTATGTCGGTTGGTCGGTCTATCTCGTTCGGTCGGTCTATGTTGGTGGGTCTATGTCGGTCGTTCCGTCTATGTCGGTCGTTCGGTCGGTCTATTTCGGTCGGTCTATGTCGGTCGGTCGGTCTATGTCGTTCGGTCTATGTCGGTCGGTCTATGTCGGTCGGTCGGTCTATGTCGGTCGGTCAATGTCGGTCGGTCTATGTCGTTCGGTCTATGTCACTCGGTCTATGTCGGTTGGTCTATGTCGTTTGGTCGGTCTATATCGGTCGTTCGGTTTATGTCGTTCGGTCTATGTTGTTCGGTCTATGTCGGTCGGTCTATGTCGTTCGGTCTATGTCGGTTGGTCAATGTCGGTCGGTCGGTCTATGTCGTTCGGTCTATGTTGGTCGGTCTATGTCGTTCGGTCGGTCTATGTCGTTCGGTCTATGTCGTTCGGTCGGTCTATGTCGTTCCGTCTATGTCAGTCGGTCTATGTCGGTCAGTGGGTCTATGTCGTTCGGTCTATGTCGGTCGGTCAGTCTATCTCGGTCGGTCTATGTCGGTCGGTCTATGTCGTTCGGTCTATGTCGGTCGGTCTATGTCGGTCGGTCCATGTCGGTTGGTCTATGTCGTTTGGTCGGTCTATGTCGGTCGTTTGGTCTATATCGATCGGTCTATGTCAGTCAGTTTATGTCGGTCGTTCGGTTTAGGTCGGTCGGTCTATGTCGGTCGGTCGGTCTATGTCGGGCGGTTTATGTCGGTAGGACTATGTCCGTCGGTCGGTCTTGGTCGGTTGGTCTGTCTGTGTCGGTTGGTCGGTCTATGTCAGTCGGTCTATGTCGGTCGGTCTATGTCGGTCGGTCTATGTCGGTCGGTCTATGTCGGTCGGTCTGTGTCGTTCAGTCATCTATATTGGTCTCTCTATGTCGGTCGTTCGGTCTATGTCGGTTGGTCGGTCTATGTCATTCGGTCGGTCTATATCGGTCGTTCAGTCTATGTTGGTCGGTCGGTCTATGTCGGTCGGTCTATGCCGCTTGGTCGGTCTATGTCGGTCGGACAATGTCGGTCGGTCTATGTCGTTCGGTCTATGTCGCTCGCTCTATGTCGGTCGGTTTATGTCGTTTGGTCGGTCTATGTCGGTCGGTCTATGTCGGTCGGTCTATGTCGGTCGGTCTATGTCGGTTGGTCGGTATATATCAGTCGGTCTATGTCGGTCGGTCTATGTTGGTCGGTCTATGTCGGTCGGTCTATGTCTGTCAGTTGGTCTATGTCGGTCGGTCGCTTTATGTCGGTCGGTCTATGTTGTTCGGTCGGTCTATGTTGTTCGGTCGGTCTATGTCAGTCGTTCGGTCTATGTCGGTCGGTCGGTCTATGTCGGTCGGTGTATGTCGGTCGGTCTATGTCGGTCCGTCTAATTCGGTCGGTCTAATTCGAATGATCTACGTCGGTTGGTCGGTCTTTGTTGGTCGATCTTTGTCGTGTGGTCGGTCAAAGTCGGTCGGTCAGTCTCTGTTGGTCAGTCTATGTTGGTCGGTCAATGTCGGTTGGTCGAAGTCGGTCGGTGTATGTCGGTTGGTCAGTCTATGTCGGTCGGATGGTCTATGTTGGTTGTTCGGTCTATGTCGTCGGTCTATGTCGGTCGGTTGGTCTATGTCGGGCGGTTTATGTCGGTCGGACTATGTCCGTCGGTCAGTCTTGGTTGGTCGGTCTGTCTATGTCGGTTGGTTGGTCTATGTCGGTCGGTCTATGTTGGTCGGTCGGTCTATGTCGGTTGGTTTATGTCGGTCGGACTATATCCGTCGGTCGGTCTAGGTCGGTCGGTCTGTCTATGTCGGTTGGTCGGTCTATGTCGGTCGGTCGGTCTATGTCGGTCATTCGGTCTATGTCGCTCGGTCTATGTCGTTCGGTCTATGTCGGCCAGTCAGTCTATCTCGGTCAGTCTATGTCGGTCGGTCTATGTCGGTCGGTGTATGTCGGTCGGTCGGACTATGTCGGTCGGTCGGTCTATTTCGGTCGGTCGGTCTATGTCGCTCGGTCTATGTCGCTCGGTCTATGCCGGTCGATCTATGTCGGTCGGTCGGTCTTTATCGTTGGGTCCATGTCGGTCGGTCTATGTCGTTGGGTCTATGTCGGTCTATCTATGTCGGTCGTTCGGTCGGTCTATATCGGTCGGTCTATGTCGGTCGTTTGGTCTATGTTGGCCGGTCAGTCTATGTCGGTCGGTCTATGTCGTTTGGTCGGTCTATGTCAGCCGGTCAATGTCGGTCGGTCTATGTCGTTCGGTCTATGTCGCTCGGTCTATGTCGGTCGGTCTATGTCGGTCGGTCGCTTTATGTCGGGCGGTTTATGTCGGTAGGACTATGTCCGTCGGTCGGTCTTGGTCGGTCGGTCTGGCTGTGTCGGTTGGTCGGTCTATGTCAGTCGGTCTATGTCGGTCGGTCTATGTCGGTCGGTCTATGTCGTTCGGTCTATGTCGGTCGGTCTGTGTCGTTCAGTCATCTATATCGGTCTCTCTATGTCGGTCGTTCGGTCTATGTCGGTTGGTCGGTCTATGTCGTTCGGTCTATGTCGTTCGGTCGGTCTATGTCGTACGGTCGGTCAATATCGGTCAGTCTATGTCGGTCGTTCGGTCTATGTCGGTCGGTCGGTCTATGTCGTTTGGTCTATGTCAGTCGGTCTATGTCGTTCGGTCGGTCTATGTTGCTCGGTCTATGTCGGTCGGTCTATGTCGTTTGGTCGGTCTATGTCGGTCGGTCAATGTCGGTCGGTCTATGTCGTTCGGTCTATGTCACTCGGTCTATGTCGGTTGGTCTATGTAGTTTGGTCGGTCTATATCGGTCGTTCGGTTTATGTCGTTCGGTCTATGTTGTTCGGTCTATGTCGGTCGGTCTATGTCGTTCGGTCTATGTCGGTTGGTCAATGTCGGTCGGTCAGTCTATGTCGTTCGGTTTATGTTGGTCGGTCTATGTCGTTCGGTCGGTCTATGTCGTTCGGTCTATGTCGTTCGGTCGGTCTATGTCGTTCCGTCTATGTCAGTCGGTCTATGTCGGTCCGTGGGTCTATGTCGTTCGGTCTATGTCGGTCGGTCAGTCTATCTCGGTCTGTCTATGTCGGTCGGTCTATGTCGTTCGGTCTATGTCGGTCGGTCTATGTCGGTCGGTCCATGTCGGTTGGTCTATGTCGTTTGGTCGGTCTATGTCGGTCGTTTGGTCTATATCGATCGGTCTATGTCAGTCAGTTTATGTCGGTCGTTCGGTTTAGGTCGGTCGGTCTATGTCGGTCGGTCGGTCTATGTCGGGCGGTTTATGTCGGTAGGACTATGTCCGTCGGTCGGTCTTGGTCGGTTGGTCTGTCTGTGTCGGTTGGTCGGTCTATGTCAGTCGGTCTATGTCGGTCGGTCTATGTCGGTCGGTCTATGTCGGTCGGTCTATGTCGGTCGGTCTGTGTCGTTCAGTCATCTATATTGGTCTCTCTATGTCGGTCGTTCGGTCTATGTCGGTTGGTCGGTCTATGTCATTCGGTCGGTCTATATCGGTCGTTCAGTCTATGTTGGTCGGTCGGTCTATGTCGGTCGGTCTATGCCGCTTGGTCGGTCTATGTCGGTCGGACAATGTCGGTCGGTCTATGTCGTTCGGTCTATGTCGCTCGCTCTATGTCGGTCGGTTTATGTCGTTTGGTCGGTCTATGTCGGTCGTCCGGTCTATGTCGGTCGGTCTATGTCGGTCGGTCTATGTCGTTTGGTCGGTCTATGTCAGTCGGTCAATGTCGGTCGGTCTATGTCGTTCGGTCTATGTCGCTCGGTCTATGTCGGTCGGTCTATGTCGGTCGGTCGCTTTATGTCGGTCGGTCTATGTTGTTCGGTCGGTCTATGTTGTTCGGTCGGTCTATGTCAGTCGTTCGGTCTATGTCGGTCGGTCGGTCTATGTCGGTCGGTCTATGTCGGTCGGTCTATGTCGGTCCGTCTAATTCGGTCGGTCTAATTCGGATGATCTACGTCGGTTGGTCGGTCTTTGTTGGTCGATCTTTGTCGTGTGGTCGGTCAAAGTCGGTCGGTCAGTCTCTGTTGGTCAGTCTATGTTGGTCGGTCAATGTCGGTTGGTCGAAGTCGGTCGGTGTATGTCGGTTGGTCAGTCTATGTCGGTCGGATGGTCTATGTTGGTTGTTCGGTCTATGTCGTCGGTCTATGTCGGTCGGTTGGTCTATGTCGGGCGGTTTATGTCGGTCGGACTATGTCCGTCGGTCAGTCTTGGTTGGTCGGTCTGTCTATGTCGGTTGGTTGGTCTATGTCGGTCGGTCTATGTTGGTCGGTCGGTCTATGTCGGTTGGTTAATGTCGGTCGGACTATATCCGTCGGTCGGTCTAGGTCGGTCGGTCTGTCTATGTCGGTTGGTCGGTCTATGTCGGTCGGTCGGTCTATGTCAGTCATTCGGTCTATCTCGGTCAGTCTATGTCGGTCGGTCTATGTCGGTCGGTGTATGTCGGTCGGTCGGACTATGTCGGTCGGTCGGTCTATTTCGGTCGGTCGGTCTATGTCGCTCGGTCTATGTCGCTCGGTCTATGTCGGTCGATCTATGTCGGTCGATCTATGTCGGTCGGTCGGTCTTTATCGTTGGGTCCATGTCGGTCGGTCTATGTCGTTGGGTCTATGTCGGTCTATCTATGTCAGTCGTTCGGTCGGTCTATATCGGTCGGTCTATGTCGGTCGTTTGGTCTATGTTGGCCGGTCAGTCTATGTCGGTCGGTCTATGTCGTTTGGTCGGTCTATGTCGGTCGGACAATGTCGGTCGGTCTATGTCGTTCGGTCTATGTCGCTCGGTCTATGTCGGTCGGTTTATGTCGTTTGGTCGGTCTATGTTGCTCGTCCGGTCTATGTTGATCGGTCTATCTCGGTCGGTCTATGTCGTTTGGTCGGTCTATGTCGGTCGTCCGGTCTATGTCGTTCGGTCTATGTCGTTTGGTCGGTCTATGTCGGTCGATCAACGTCGGTCGGTCTACGTCGGTTCGGTCTATGTCGGTCGGTTTATGTCAGTCGGTCTATGTCGTTTGGTCAGTCTATATCGGTCGTTCGGTCAATGTCGGTCGGTCTATGTCGGTTGGTTTATGTCGTTCGGTCTATGTCGTTCGGTCTATGTCGGTCGGTCTACGTCGTTCGGTCTATGTCGGTTGGTCAATGTCGGTCGGTCAGTCTATGTCGTTCGGTTTACGTTGGTCGGTCTATGTCGTTCGGTCGGTCTATGTCGTTCGGTCTATGTCGTTCGGTCGGTCTATGTCGTTCCGTCTATGTCAGTCGGTCTATGTCGGTCAGTGGGTCTATGTCGTTCGGTCTATGTCGGTCGGTCAGTCTATCTCGGTCAGTCTATGTCGGTCGGTCCATGTCGTTCGGTCTATGTCGGTCGGTCTATGTCGGTCGGTCCATGTCGGTTGGTCTATGTCATTTGGTCGGTCTATGTCGGTCATTTGG